>NC_056732.1:1237800795-1238070795 GCF_019279795.1 Protopterus annectens | reverse complement strand
GCAAAAACAAAGTGCCCACAAATTACCACATAGGTGGTAATCCATTAAGTACAAAAGAAGCAATTCGGGACCTGGGGACCCAAGTTGATAGCAATCTCCCATTTGACAACCACGTGGCCAAAGTGGTTAGAAAAACATTTTATATAGCTCACCTAATCATGAAGGGATTCACATCTAGATCAGGGGAGGTCATCGTGCCTCTTTACTCATCCCTCATCAGGCCCATAATTGAGTACAATGCCCCTTTTGTGATGTACCTTACCAGACACCTGCAGAAACTGGAAAGACCCCAAAAGTACCTCACCAAGAGGATCAAAGGGCTCAAACAGATGCCATATGCTGCCCGGTTAAAGAAACTCCAGCTCTACTCAGTGGCATACCGCCTGCTCAGAGGTGATCTGTGCCTGACGTATAAAGCCATGTCCAACCCGGAATTAATGGACATGCTGCACCTCAGAAAATCCAAATCCCATCGAGCTACACACTTGAGAGACTTGAACCTCAGCACTGAAATAAATAGGACATGCTGGAGGGACAGATTCATAACCCAGAGGCTCCCTTCACTCTGGAATAAAATCCCAGTCCAGGTTAGGCAGAGTCCCTCATTGACTCTCTTCAAGAGGAATCTTGATGAGTGGATGGGAGATCGTAGGTTTACCCCGGGTATCATTTCTGTGTCACTGTTTATATAGAGGCACAGTATACTAACCTCGAAAAAGGGCATAGCAAAATTAATTTAAAATGGGTGGCGAAAGCCAAACACACTCTGGCTAGGCTTATAAATGCCCTAGGGCAGATAGCCTAGTATGAACCTATGAACCTATGAACCTATAATTAATATCCAGAGTAACTTGAACACAGAAAATGGTTGTGATCTGTAGAAGCTAAATAAAACTATATACCATTGCACATTAAAATGAGGTATGAGTATACCAAAGTGAATTTGTTTGTTTACATTTTTAGGACACATTGCAAGTTTGGGCTAAAACTCCAAAGCCAGCAATCTTGCAATCTAGCATACATCAAATGAAAAGTAAGCTTAAGGTTCATACTGCACCTCAGCTTTACGTCAAAATCCAAATAGCAGCTAAAGCTATTGATTTGTAATAATTTCTACAAATACAATAAAAACAAATCAAGGCAGGTTCTAAAACATCAAATAAAATCACCTTATTAAAATAAAATAAACAAACACAAGCTTTTAAATACTAAAGATACTTTCAGATATTTAGTTCCATTTTGATTGACACGCCTTAAATAAATAAATTAATTTAGTCACATGACAAAATATTTCAAGTTTTATTTGGCTACAGACAAATTTAATATAATTAAATTATAAAAAAACAATTATCTAATAAAAACCAATGTTGTAACTATGTTTTTTGTTTTTGATTTAATGATGATCTATTGGAAACTGAGACCTTCAAACCAGGAGTCACATTAGTTTGTATTAATATAATCCATTTATATTCCACAAATTCTTTATGAACCGTATGATCTCTGCCTCTTTTTGAAAAGAAAGTAATTTCCAGCACTAAAATGTAAAAGTATAGCTCATGTCAGATTCTAGAATATGCTTAAACAAAGCATTTTTATTAACTTATGTTCTGATAGATGTTCACTAATAAGTCAGTGAGTTAGCAAATCAAGTAAATCTAATTGTTTTGTTGAAATCATGATGCAAAATGTCATTATAATTATGTATTTGCAAAAAAGCTACATTTGAAGAGGGAGTGGTGCTCTTTCTGGGGCTTGCAGATAGGAAAGGTATTATTTTCTGACAGTACATAACTGCCGTTTCAATGTGTTTTCTTTCTTAAAGCTACAACTTCAATGAATAACTGCTCTAATGTCTTTAATGTGACTGTCTGCTAATTATATCACGCATCAAATTTATATTTCTTATATAAGCCAAAGGAACATTTCCATTGCCTACTCATTATGTCATATCATCAGATTTCTGCTCATTTAATCAAAGGAACGTGCGTAAACCTCTTAGTTTATGAATAGTAGAGGGACTTCCCATAAAATAAGACTCAGCCAAGAAGTTTCTTCATTCTAAAACACTCTCTCTAGCACAATTTATTTTATGAAATCCTGGAGTTAAAATATTAAAATAGTAGGGGTGTGAATGAGTGCAGCTTTTTATGCTGTGGCAAACTAAGATCTTGACTTAAACACTTATTTCTTAACCATTCGGTAGTTATCTCACATCTACTATAGGTAATAGAGTGTCATTAGCTTGTGTTTGACTGCTTTCTGCCTCATGCTGAAAAGAGCAAGTGCTTGATCTCCCACTAGCTTATTCATACTAAACAGGGGTCCTGATGGAGAGATGAAAAGTCAGCAAATAAAGGAGCATAGTAGTGCTGAAACTGAATTCATCCTCAAGTCTTGATGAGTACCTTCACGAGGTGGACCCTTTTTTTCACAAAATCTCACCAAGGCGACACTGATATATAGACTGTATTTATATAGTATATATCATGGACAGAAGTAAATCAAAGATAAAAAAGATAGCTGGGTACACAAGACCCAGGATACAAAAGTGCCCAATCCTGGTAGGTGCACTGGTGCCGGGACTGGAAAAAATGACAGTGTAAAATCCTCAAAATATGGAAACAATCCTACAATGGGGCCAGGCCAGGCTCAGGGGGAGGATGCCCCCCCCCTGTTGTAGAAGGAAGTAGTAGTCCACAAAAACAACAAAAATTGATTGGCCAAAGAAGACCCACAAAGATGACAGAGTGGACTATTGAGGATAAGAAAGAAATTATGTATTGTTACTATTATGTAAAAAGCCCAGAATTTCCAGACACAAGATATACAAAATGATTAAGAGAGAAATTAGAGGAAAGAAAAATACTTCCGCAGGAAAAACTGTCAACAAGCTTCAAATAAAAATCTGTTTTCAATAATACAACAGATTTTTGAAAAACAGTACATAGCTCAAGAAACTTTAATCTCGTTGGAAAAATAAGCCTCTGAGGAAGTGAGAAAATATAAACAACAAAACTTAGAGATATTTTGAAAAATATAAAAAAGAAATATGGACAGGGGAAAGGAAAAGAGATTTAATACGGTGTAATATTTATGCAAAGGAGAAAGCAAAACTAACTAATACAAAAAGAGTAGCACCAAAGATATTTGAAGTAAAATATAGGGAAAGGAATCCGGATATGGAAAACATTACAATACAAAAAATAAGAAGACTGAGAGGAAAAGTAGAAAAAGAGATTAGTGATGGAGAAGTCAAAGAAATAGAAATTGAGGTAATGGAACAGCTGCAAAGAGAAGGATTCAGTGTAGAAAATCAAATGCAGAAAGCACCACAACAGGATAGAACAAAGGATATCCAAATCAAGGATTCTTGGGTCTTCCTATCTAATTTCCCTGTTAAAGCAGTATTGAATAGTGATACTATAATAGTGACAATTGATATTATTGACTTATTTTCCTGCATTCCAAAACAAGAAGGTCTGGAGGCCTTTAACAACAGCTTATTGAGCCATACCAACCTAGAATGGGACGAGATATGCTTATTAGTAGAGATGATGTCTATAATATTGGACAATAATTTTATTTACTTTGAGGGAGAATATTTTAAGCAAACCAGGGGGGTTGCTATGGGGGCAGCATGTGCCCCCATCTATGCCAACCTGGTTATACTGCATTGGGAAGATACTAAATTATTCTCCAGTAAATACTTCCAACATATTAAATATTATTTCAGATTTCTGGATGATATATACATTATATGGGAAGGAGAACAGGTTGAGTTGTTACAATTTATAGACTTTCTTAATAATAGTAGTGATTACTTGAAATTTACACATTCCTTTAACAAAAAAGGCTTACCATACTTGTATACATATATTTATCATGATAAAGGTAACGTTCATTCTAAAATACATAGGAAAAGCACTTTCTCCAACAATTATTTGGACTATTCTAGCTGCCATCCTAACAAAGTTAAATATAATGTTTTTAAAGGACAATGTATTTGTGCAGCTAGAATGGTCTCGGATTATGAAGAAATGAAAATTTAATTAAATTTTATTAAAAAACTCTTTGTACAAAGAGGGTATCCTGTGGATATGATGAATGAGATTATCGAATATGTTATTGGACAATGGAATATTAAATATAAGCCTTTATTGGGAGCAGAGAATTCATTTAATAATAATATATTCAATAATAAATCAGTTGCCAAGTATGAAAGAGTATGTATATTACAATATAATAATGGAGTGGATAAAATTAAAAGAATTATTAATAAATTTTGGCATTTAATCAGTACAGATATGAGTCTGGTTAAAATATTAGGTACTAAGCCAAATTTTGTTTACAAAATGGGTAACAACATGAAGTTTTTAATGCAATATAAAAATATTGATAGGAAAAGAAATTTTACATACAATAATAATAGAAGCAGGAAATGTGGATCATGTAATCAATGTAGCTATATGTCACAGAATAATAAGATAATTCTACAGAATGGACATAGAACTATTATACGATGTAAACAAGGAAATTGTAATACCAAAATGGTGATATACTTGGCTAAATGTGAGATATGTCCAAGTTTTTATGTTGGAAGAACAGAAAGATGCATTAAGAAACGTATATATGACCATACTTATAGTATCAGGACCAAAGATAGAATGAATCCCCTATATTGACATGTAGAAAGTAAAGGGAATGAACATCAATTCAAGTTTAGTATACTTGATATAATAGATATAGACCCGAGAGGTGGTGATTTTAAGAGCATACTGGCATACAAGGAGACTTGGTGGCAAATATGGTTGGATGCCACCACTCCACTAGGACTAAACGAAAGTAATTCAATAAAATCCTTGTTATATTGTTAAAAAAAAAAAATTGTTAAAAAAACTTTTCATAACAACTGTTTAATGAACTTTTTAAGAACTTTTTAAAGAATTTTTAAAGAAAATTTTTTAAAATTGATTATCAATAAGTTATTATAGATTAGTTTTGAAATCAATAATGTGTAATATAAGAAGTTGAATATTTATTTATGTATTCATGTATTTATTAATTATTAACTTCAGCACGTAGTTAGTATTTTTGAACAGTAATAATTTCTGTATTTTTAACTTGTAACAATAGTTAAGTCGTCATTTATACGCAAGCAATTAATTTATTATATTTCCCTATTTATCTTAGTAGTTTTTAATTTTATTATCATCTATATATTTAGTTTTATATATATATTTCATATAAATATTTATAGTAGTATTAAGGCAACAATAAATAATGTTTAAAAAGTCACAATGTAACAACTAATGAGTTTTTAATAAGCATATACATATATATTTTTTATCAGGTTTTCTTATTAAATACAGTGTTTCAGTTTGATGATTAATGAATATTAATGAACTTTAAGGTTATTTACGTAACATATGGTTAGTATAACTTTAAGGAATGTGATATGGATTTTGGCGCCAATTAAGTTATTTAAACAGCGTGATAGCAATACGCTCTAGTTCTGATGAAGGCCAGCTGTTTTGGCTGAAAGCGCTTAACTTTGTACCGCATTCTATGTGTTCTAAGTGTTTTTAGTGTCTAACAGTGTGTTCAGTATCGTTCAGTCGTGTTTGTTTGTAAATAAACTGTGGATTTATCATCTTTTGGCAGTTATTGGTGGAACCGAAGATTTGTTAGTACTTGAGTGGATTTCATTCGGATATCCAAATTAAGGGGAAACCAGTGGAATAAGAAGCAACAGGTCAGGTGCCATATCAAGATATTTTGGAGCCTTCCACAGGAAGCCAGTATAAAAGTTCACTTGAAGCTAGACAGGAAGGAAAGGAACAGGAAACTGTGGAAACTCTGATGCAGTCAATGTTAAGGAATGATAGGCCAGTGAGTTTCCATATGACAAAACAACAGAAGACACAGGATGAAATTGAAGAGAATGTACCACAAGAAGATGTTATAGAACTTTCTATAGAATGCCTGCAGGAAATGGAAAACAAGGGATGTGCCCCCAGTATGGAAGAAAATGAGTTAAGAGAAGAGTTGCTTGATTTAATAGACAAAGGCAGATATATCAAGATCAATGAGAGAAATAGACTGCAGAAGGTTAATAAAACCCCAAAAATCAGAAGCTTGATAAAACAAATGAACACAGTAATTACGACTGTCCATAGAGATCCATATGATATAACAGAAGTAAACAGACTATATTACTGTGCTGCTAAATTAATAACTGATAAAATTCTACCACAGGAACACTGGGTAGCGAGGGAAAGGAAGGGGCGAAAGCGAATACCATAATGGAAATATCGAATAGAGAAAACTATGAAGCAGCTAAGATAAAAAATGTCATTGTTAGAAGTTTATAGAATCTGTTATGCACTATTGGAGTTAAACTAAAAATTTCAAAACAGGTGGAAAGACTCAGAAGATATGAAGATTAATATAAGGGAAAAGCACAAAATAAGCAATTTACTGATGACCCAAAAAAGTTTTATAGAGAATTGGGAAATAAGGTAAAAGGAATTGATAGACCGCCAAAAAAAGAGGAAGTAGATACATTTTGGAGAAGTATCTATGAAGATCCTGTGGAACATAACAAAGATGCTAAATGGATAGAAGAAGTAAAAGAAATAATAATAAGTTTAAAGGTACAGGATATGAAATGGGATGAAATAACAGCCAGAGAGATTGAAACAACGTTGAGAAAAGCCTCTAATTGGAAAACCCCAGGCCCAGATACACTACCTAACATTTGGCTTAAATTATTAACTTCTTTACACGAGGATCTAACCATGAGTAAGAACTATTTATACGCACACCCCGAACAGACACCGCACTGGTTAACAACAGGAAAAACAATGCTCTTACTTAAGAGTGAACCTGCAAACTACCCTAAAAATTATAGACCAATAACTTGTCTTCCGATGACGTATAAACTATACACGGGGATTGACGCTGGCAGAGTTTATAGTCATTTAGAAGAAAACTCAATTAGAACAAAAGAGCAATAAAAGAAAGTCATATGGAACAAAGGATCATTTGTTGTTAAGTAAAGTTGTAGTGGAGAACTGTAAGAAAGGGGAGAATCTAAGTATGGCATGGACTGACTGTAAAAAAGCATTTGATAGTATCCCACATTCATGGATAAAAGAGTGCTTAAAATGTATATGGTACATCCTATAATGATTGATTACATTACAATAACCATGAAACAGTGGCAGACCACTTTGCAATTAAGCCATGATAACAGACAAATTATTATCCCTGGAATAAAAATCCAAAGGGGGATATTCCAGGGTGACTCCCTGTCACCGTTGCTCTTTTTCCTTGCCATTAATCCATTAAGCTTGGCAACCACGGTGGTGCAGTGGTTAGCATTGTCGCCTCACAGCAAGAGGTTCTCCCGTTCAATCCTCGGCTGGGGTGCCTTCTGTGTGGAGTCTGCATGTCCTCCCTGAAGTCACGTGGGTTTCCTCCAGGTACTCCGGTTTCTTCCCACATCTCAAAGACATGGTGTAGTTGGATTGGACACTCTAAATTGGCCCTAGGTGTGAGTGTGTGCATTCTGTGGAAGGTTTGGTGCTGGGCTGGCAACTCGACACCGTAAAACTTCACTGCCAATCATGAGCGGACAGTTCCGCTGTGGCGACCCCTAACCGGGAAAAGCTGAAAGAAGAAGAAGAAGAAAGAAGATTAATCCATTAAGCTATTTACTTAACAGCTTAGGTCATGGCTATAATTTGGCTTCTAGAAAACAACAAAGTCTAATGACTTCTCATCTTCTCTTTGTCAATTATTTAAAATTGTATAGCGCATCAGATGAGGAACTGAAAGCACAGCTGCAGGTTGTCAAAACTTTTTCAGATGATATTGGAATGTCATTTGGTCTTGATAAATTTGCAAAAGCAACCTTCAAAAAAGGAAAATTGCAGCACCAGGAAAACATCAGTTTGGGACAAGAATGTGATATAAAAGAACTTGAGCAAGAGGAGGTGTATAAATACTTGCGAATTGATAAAGGATCAGCAATAAAACATGAACAACTGCAAATAAAGCTTAGTAAGGAGTACTTTAGAATACTTAAATTAATCCTGAAAACAGCATTGACACCTAGGAACAAGATCCAAGCTGTAAATCAATTTGCCCTTCCTGTCCTAACTTATAGTTTTGGAGTGATTGATTGGCCCCAAAAAGTGTTGGATAGATTGGATATCAAAACAAGAAGGATGCTTCATGCTCACCAAATGATTTATAAAAATCAGTGTATACCAAGATTATATATTCCCTGTTCTGAAGGAGAGATGGGCCTCCTTGAAATTGATTACATGTATAGATCTGGAATCGTGGGACTCCACACATATCTATTGACCTCACAAGATCCAAATGTGGTGAAAGTTTTGAAACATGAGGAGAATAAATCTAAGATGACATCTCTGCTTAATTTAGCAGAAGCATATAGACGTCAAGCAGGAATGGAAATCAAACCAGAAGTAGATAAAAACCAGGCAGCAACTGAATGTGCTAAAAAACAAAAGAAGGAATATAAAGTGAAGGACCAGATGAGAAGGCAAGAAATGTGGGGAAAAACATAAATATAGTTGCAAGTATAGAAAACTTCTGGAAGAGCCTCATGTTGATCAAGAACAAATGCAGGAATTGTTAAGGAGAGGTGAATTTACATTAAGAAATAAAAGGTTAATATTGGCAGCCCAAGACAGTGGGCTACGTACATGCTAGTTTACTAAGTCCATTGAACATGTGGAAGAAACAGACATATGTAGGTTTTGTGGAACCAAATTGGAAACAGACACACACCTTATTGCTGGTTGTGACTCTCTAATGGCAGAGGGACTGTATAATGAAAGGCATAATAATGTGGCGAGACTGTTACACTGGAGATTGTGCAAACATTATGGTATCAAAGTGGCTGAAAAACATTGGAAACATGAGCAACAGAGAATCATAGAAAATGATGAAGTTTACATCACTTGGGATCACCCAATAACAGCAGTCCAAAAGATAGATGATAGAAAACAGGATATAGTGGTCCAAGAAAAGAAGACAAAAGTAGCATTGATCATTGAAATCACCACACCTAGTGACTACAGTGTCTTGCATACAGAGAGACACAAAGTCATAAAATACCTCAATCTGCAGGCAGAAATGAGAGCCATGTGGAAGAAAGATACCCAGACAGTTCCAATAGTAGTAGGAGCAACTGGTCTTATAAAAAAAGAATTTCCAATTGTATTTAGATATGTTACCAATTCATGTAACACCATATGAATTGCAGAAGGAGTCATTACTGGGCACATTGCGGGTGCTGCGAAGAGCACTTTTGGCTAACATCAAAGAGTGAAACAATACTAATTTCATGAACTTTAATCATACTTTGACTTAGGAATGCGGTCCATTTCTGTCATGGTATTAGAAACCCAAAAGACTTGGGGAAATTAAAAACAATAGACACACATATATACCTACCCATAGTGGTGAATTAATTGTACATTGTGTCCTAGGTAAGTACTTTTCAGACCATTAACCTCACTATATATACATTTTTAGGACCATACATAAAAGCACATGCTCATTTGGATTTACCTTCTTGATTGTTTTAAACCTACAATTATCTGTTATTTTGTTTCAAAACTATATCTAATGTTTAATAAAACAACCGCAACATTATATTTATTGTTTAATAAAGCAAAATCTGTTTGAGTGTATTTTAAATTTGTAGTCTTGATTTTTTTTGACCAAGGTAGAAGCAGAATAAATGTCAACACAGCCAAGGTCAGTTTAAAACACTTTTAATAAAATAATAAGAAAACAAGAAAGCAGAACAGATAAGTGCTTTCAGGCTATCTGTCCTTCATCAGATCTACTACTCTAACACAAAGACAAGCCCTAAAAAAGAAGAGGCTATAACAGGCTTTAACAATCCAGCCAATCAGGATCTTACAACAGAAGTACTTAAAAGGGCAATTAATGAAGCAATTTGTGTGCTCTCAATGTCGGCTTTAACAGGACAACCCCATTCAAGCCAGATGGTTTATCGGCTTATAACTTCACTATCCATCTCAGTCTTGGCCATCTCTATGCTATGCATGATGTCACCTCCCCTTTTGCCCTTAAGTACCAGTTGTATAGCCAAGAATTTAAAACAATGTCCTGGGCAATACGTGACATGCTTATCAAGAGCATTAGTTGAATTTTTCAACCTAATATCACTAAGATGCTTCAGTATTCTGTCTTTAAACAGCATATTTGTCTTGCCTACATAAAAATGAGAGCACTTAGTGCAAGTAGCAAGATACACTAAATTCTGAGTTTTGAAATCTGCTCTCAGTTTAAATTTGTAAACAGAGCCAGTCTGGGGTGACAGAAAGAGTCAGTTCTAGAGATGTAAAAGCAGGCTTTGCAGGGCCAACAAGGGAAAGTCACAAACTTATCAAACCTGGTAACTTAATCAGAACTGTCAATAGGAGGTTTGTAACATAACTACCTTTTCAGTGACTTAGCATTCCGGAAGCTAAAGCTACGTTTGCTGCCAATAATCCCTTTTAGTATGGTCATCCAGTTGTAAGATGGACCCATTTCTTAGTGATAACATCACAGATCTTATGCACATTGCTGGAGTAGATCAGTGTCATTCATGTCAGACTATCAGCACTCTTTGTACGTGTACAGGTCCCCTGAAATCCCTGTCCAACTTCTCTTGAAAAATATGGAGCCCCATCTGTTGAGTGAAGGAGAAACCCCTCGTCCATGTGCTCAAGCACCTCACTGAAACAGTAACCCCTAAACAACAAAGGCTTTCGATATATCATCAGCTGCATTCTTGAACTTAGCTCCATCAGTATGGAATCTAGAAGACTGTAAGAACTGACTCTTCATTACTGTATGGTAAATATGTGCTGAATGCATGTTGGAGTGATGTAAAAGCATATTCCTCCAGCACTCCTTTCTGTACAACTCAGTGTTAATATCACTGTTCCCATCTGAAATCAGACGAACATCCAAAAAGTCAATAATTTCTTTCAAATGCACATAAGTAAATTTGAGAAATGTGGTGGAAGAATTCAAATAGCAGACAAAGTCATTTAACTCATCATTGATGCCCCCTACAAAAGAAAGAAAGTCATTGTCAACAAAACATCTATAAGAGACAATGCATTGCAAAAAACATTTTCTCATAAAACATATTCCTCCTCCTAGCTAACCATCACCAAATTGGCATAACTGTTGGCATAGGGACTTCCCATAGCCACCCCACTTTCTGCAGTAAAATATAATTCCCAAACATAAACACATTATTGAGTAGCAAAACCAATCAGCTTCGTACAATGGTATGACCAGCCACTCCTGCTCATGAGATAAGATCCAAACATCTCAACTCCCAAATCATTGGGTATGGATGTAAAGAGAGTACAGACATCCAAAGTTACCATGACAGATCCAACAATATCCCCTCTAGCAGTGACACATTGAGAGATGGTACATAAAAAATGTTCATTGTTTTTGAGGACACCTGAAGCTACTTCAACAACTGGTTTAATGGATTTCTCCACAAAAATAGAAAGGGTCTCCATGACCCACCCACATCCAGATACTAGAGGTCACATGGGTGGGTCCACCAAGCATTTATGTATTTTAGGCCATCCATGTATTATGTGTATGACTGGATTGATGACCAAAACGTAATCATACAAATCATGATCTATGCCATCAGACATAAACAAGTCATACAGAGAGGCCTTGACACAAGCAATTATCTTACAGTAGCATGTGTGATTTTCTCATATGTACATCCATCTTCGAGCATTTGTCTCATAGCACAACAATATGCTGATCTATCAAGAACCACTAGTGCATCCCCTTTTATCTACAGGTCAAAAATACAAATCTGGATGTGATTTCAATTCAGCCAAAGCAGTTGCCTCATCATGTGTCAAACTATGAAAAACCATATGAGCACTCGTTCACAAAAAGCTTATGTATGTCATTCTCACATACATTCATAAAGGTCTCAAGATGTGGGTGTAAAAGAGGAACATATGTGCTATGTTTCTTAAACATGTTAAAATTCTGAGTATTATTGTCAGGGAACATAGTACTTAACATAATATTACGAGTAAACATTTTCAAGTCAATAACTACATCGCTGATGTCAGACCTTTGTGCAGGAATAAATGACAACCCTCTGTTTAAAACTGACATCTGATGCTCAGACAAAGGAATAAAGGAAACGTTAAAAAACAAAGAACTGGTACTTATCTCCTCTTGTTCTTGGAAGTGTCAAAATGTTCCTGTCTCTCTCCTACTTGGACACAATAGAAAAGTCTTTATGGGTTCTGTTCAAGCAGCTTTATTTTATACAAACACATCACTGTAGACGTTTACTGACTTTAACTTAAGAAACTTTTATAAAAACTAACAAATGCAATCATGCATGCTCTCACTCTGGCTGCTCTTACAAAATGGCACTAGGGATTGCACATGTCTGGAATTTATACATGCACATATAGCCTTGACATGCTTCTTAAAGATACAGCACACTTCACTTGCACTCTGATCTACAATTTCTGATCAAGAGAGGCTTTGCGTTTCATTTGTCCTCTACTCATAGATTGGACCCCTTCATGCCTCCATCTCTCTGTTACTGGAAGTGGTAACTCCGGAAAAGTTGGCGGGAGTGCTGAACCTCCTCCTTTATCAGCTACTGGCTCCTTACATCTAGCTCTGTGATCATGCAACACAGTTGAATCAACAGTATTGCCAACAGTTGCAGACCTGGCATGGACCTTAGCATCTCCTCTCTCAGTCGGGGGTTGGACAGCCTTAACCTCGTCAATCACATCTGCAGAAGCCAGCTCAACCCCAATGGTACATGGCCAGGAAAAAATTTCCCTTTCTTGAAATCAGAAAAGTTCCTTTCAAGTTTCCTTTTCTTTTGCTACTGTAAATGTAACTCAAACCAGATAAATAATTGAAAAGGTTATCAATACTAGACTGAAAAAACTCAGCACTAAACTTTTTATTAATCTCCTTTTGGGCAGTCTCAAGCAAAACCATCAGCTCATTTTCCAGGTGCTTAAAAAGGTCAATCAGAAGACAGATGTAATTAAAGCTTAATTCAATATTAAATGTCTGCCACCTTTTCAGTAACTCGGGATATGTTGTTCCATGAGTGGGCATACACAGAACCCTCAGTCCTCGAGGAATAATTTTATTATGCAGGCACGCCTCCAAGTGCAGGCACTGCCACTGGAGTCTTTTAAGTTTAAATAAATTCACTTCAAATTCCTTAAACTTAGGAGAAAAACTTTCTACCTCCAAAGGAATCTCCTTGGCAGCCTTAGTAACATAACACCAGAGAAGTCTAAGAGAGGTAAGGGATTACCTTTCACTCCAAAAATCCTGTCAGAATGTTTCTGTGAGCTGGAACAGGCAGGGTTTAAATCCAACTCCAAAGCAAGACCTTCGGCCATGTGCTGCTGCTGTTTAACAAAGACAAACAGCAGTAAAACTATTCAAACTGCAGCCAGAGTCCGATCCCAAATCAAAAACCAAAGTAGAAGCAGAAAAAATGGTATGGTCAACACAGCCAAGGCCAGTTTAAAACCACTTTTAATAAAATAACAAGAAAACAGAACAGATAAGCGCTTTCAGGCTGTCAGCTCTTCATCAAATCTACTACAAAGACAAGCTCTAAAAAAGAAGAGACTCTAATAGGCAGAGAGGCTTTGCATTTCATTCGTCCTCTGCTCATAGTCCAGCCCCCTCTGTGCCCTCATCTCTCTCTCTCTTATTGGAAGTGGTAACTCCGAAAAAACTGGAGGGAGTGCTGAACCTCCTCCTAGAGTAGTAGATCTGATGAAGGGCTGATAGCCTGAAAGTGCTTATCTGTTCTGTTTTCTTGTTATGTTATTAAACATGGTTTACAATTGGCCTTAGCTATGTTGACTGTACCATTTTTTTCTGCTTCTACTTTGTTTTTTGATTAAGGATCAGACTTTGGCTGTAGTTTGGTTATTTTTTTGTTGTTTTTCTACCAAGAACTGAAACAGAATTTACTAACAAATAATAACAAAACTACCCATTTCAGAACATTTCAACCGTAAAAGACCACTTGAACTACTGTTTTTATAATCCATCAATATCTGTAATCATCACAAACATATTAGTGACCATGCACTCCTCACATGTCTAACTATAATAAAATATTGCCACAGTAAAGTATTCCAAATTGCTTTACATAAATGCATACTTCCCTTGTAAAGCCAGACTGACTGTTTATCTTGGTCATGACCACAGGGGATTTTCTTCCCTAGACAACCCCATACTCTTATAGTAGCATTGTTGGCTCTGTGCACCTCAAATATCCAGTTGTGGCAAAAATAAATAATGGCCACAGCAATGTACCTTAAAGTTAATGCAGAAAAGTATCCACAGCAAAGTATTTCAACTTACTTGTCCTGCAACACCATCTTAATGATCAATTAGAAATAAGGAGATGACAAACTGATAGGTTACTTTCATCCATTGAGAGCATCCACCCACACCCAGCAATTGAGCCAAGTATACCTCAGATGTCTGATTGTAATAAAAATAATGGATAGGCTAATGAATTTCAAATTTAATTCACACAAACAAAAACACAAGCACAGTATAGTAACTACTGTAAAGTATTCAACTTACTTTACATAAATGTATACTAACCTTGCAAAACAGACTATATTCTGTTTAGAATGAACAGATGACAATAAAGTAAGTTAGACTCATCAAAAGACAGACCATCTACCCTTTTATATAAATTTACCATTCCCTTCTAGTAGTTATAGACATTTTGATAATCAGTTATACCTCAAATATCTGATTATTATAAAACTGATGGCCACAGAAATGTATTTCGGGTTTGTTTCACACATGCTCACAGAAGTCACATTAGAGTATTCCATTTTAACATCACACAAATGCACGCTAATCCAGTAAAACCAGGTGGCTATTTAAAATGAGCAGATGACATGTGTAGGGTACGTTCATCCACAGAAAGCTACCACCCACACAAAATTATAGCCATTTTGCAGATTTACACCTCAAACATCTGATTGTGTTAAAAAAGTAAATGTATTTCAGCTTTGTTTCACACAAATAGTTGTCACATGGTAGATTGTAATAGGATTGATTTTGGCAGCCATACAAGACCAATGATTCCAGAGGGCCCCTTGAATCAGATGAAGAATAGTGGCAAGGAAATAAAAAGTTTTCAGTGATTTAAAAAAAGACAGTCATGGTTTTCTGCACACCATTACTTGCATGACTGCCATAATAACTAACATTATTCAGCATGTCACTATGCTCAGGACATTATCAATGCATTTACTTTAATATCTAGCTTTGACAGCCAGATGACTGTTTGATTCATGTGATCTTTAAACAGCAAGGGATGTGAATGGCCTGAAGAATCAGCTCAATTTTCAGAACATTAAGAATACTGGGGCTGACATGTGGTAGCTGTAAGTCTGATGCCATGGATGTACTTAATCATGCTTACTGGGACCCATAAGGGGAAGTAACAAAATGGAAGAACTATGGGGGATGCTACTTGCCCATTTGTATATCCTTAATAATGTCTTGAAATTTAACCCACACACTAGGAGATAGCTCTATGATACTTGCAGATAAAACCCTGTCTGCAGCCTAAATTACTCAAGAGCAACTGGTAACATGTGTTGGAAGAACTAGTTATGGAGAGTACAGTTAGAAGTCAATGATGGCTGCCCATTCTGGATGCAATGGAAACAATCTGGGTCCATTGCACTGAAACATTTACTAGGGAACAGATTTATGGCATGAAGCATATGGCCAGGCATGTGCACCTGACTCTGTAAAAACTATATTCACACAGAAGCCTTCACTATGCATATGTGAGGATGCACAGATATGGGTAGAAGAGTATAACAGGCCATTGCATCTGGAAGCAAGCAGACATATGTTAGCTGCCTTGGCATAGGATTATGACCAAAAGATAACCAGATAGCTCTTGCCAGAATGATAGCCTCACTCATCAGCTCTTTCCCCAGGAAACAAAAGTGTCAGCTGCAAAGCAGGAGGACTGATGCAGTGCAGGAACAGGAAAAAAGAATAAAATAAATAACCCACACATTATAGCAAAATAAATAACATATACACTAAGCTAACGTCACTACAGTGAGGATTGTCCACTTGTCTGAGATGCATTGACATTGGAGATGGTTGACTTTAGTAAATGGCATAGGCAATCTTGCCCTTGTATGCACAAATAATTGTATTGGCTTTGTTTTCTGCAAAAGTAGAACTGATTCACTGGCACTACTTTTTGATGTTTCACTTTCAGCCTGTTGTTTTTCCATCAGGTTCCTTTGACAAATTGTTGTTTGGCAGGCTAACTTTTGGACTGCTAGTATGCAACAAAATCTTAGGTAGGCCTTATACCATGAGTTGAACATTATCATTGTGTGCATTTACACCAAGACAGAGCAACAGTTGCTCATTCTTTTATGTGCAACAACCAAAGGATCTGGTTTGTAAAAATAAGAAACTTGAACTTGAAACAATCACATTCAGCTTTACCTTTGAAAAATGCCTTTTAGCTGGTATGAAATGTTGACAGAGATGGTAAAGCCCTAAATTATGCTGTGATACATATCCTTGTCATGGAACCATAAAGAGAAAAAAAATAGCCTGAAAGGGAAAAATATATATGGTATTTCAGAAAATGTCAGATTCAGAGTAGAAAGAGCAGAGGAATTAGGTTAGTGATTTGAAAAAAAGAACACCTATGCAAGGTTTGCCTAAGCTATTACCAATTCAGGCAGAGCAGACATGAGATTGAAATATTTGCTGAAGAATGGTTGATGTGCAGTGCCCACTTCTGGAAATACATAAAGTTTTGACAACACATTTATAACCATTTAAATATTTTTTTTTCTACCGGTCTTGTTTAATCAAAGACATTCTGTTTAGTTTGCCCCCCTCCCCAGAATGGCACACCCTGGAGTTTATGGCAAATATTTCAGCCAGTCCACAAAGTAATATAAACATTTGCCAGGGTCACACCGTTTATGAGGAAGGGGAGCCATCTCAGCTTTTTATTCATTTATTAATTTAAGTGTGTAGGTGGTCTATGGAGCTTTCAAGTCATCACCCAAGTATAAAGGCAAATGTTGTCAAACAGAAGAAGCTTCAGTTGTTAAAAAAGCCATGGTTCAATTGTACAGTATTTTTCAAATGAAATTACTTGTTACAGTAGCATTTCTTTGCTGGATACAGGTTAAAAGCTGAAAATATTTGCTCAAAGTTTCTAAAATACAACAGTAGTATGCTGTATGTAGTATAAAAGGGGCTAGGAGAGATATGATAAATGAAAGGTAATGCACAGAACGAAAGCATGTTTATAATTATAAAATGATATATAATGAAGGGCAAGTAGATATCAAAAGTTATTATATAAATATTTTCAGATGTATTAGTTGTTATGTTAACAACTAGACCTAGTTTCATCTTTAAGTTAAACAAACAATTATTAAAAGTGTCATTTGAATTATTTTAAGGTTATTTCACTTTACCTTTTTATTATTCTTTTGTTTTAAATACTGTCTGTATATCATACTTTTAAGAAATTATTTATTTAAGTAAGTCATCTCTCACTTGGCAGACAAGTCATTAATTTGCAGTGAAGTACTTTGTGGTCAAACCAAAACAATGGGATCAACCTTTTTGGGGAATATATATTGTTGCAGATAAATGAACAAGCAGCCAAATGATTGGCAGACTCTAATCCTTCTCTCCAAGAATACTATGTTGATACATAAAATGAATAGGTTTGAACTTGCAATGATTATGAGGGGATTTATTTTCCCCAAGTTTTCATCAGCATTTTACAAAAAATTGAGATAGCCATTTTTAAGATATTCTAAGAAAATGTACAGAACAAAATGTAAGAGAAATGCATACTGTACAATGCATATTTAATAAAATTAGTAGGAATTAGTAGATAGATAGTTATTAATGTTACGTAGTTTGCCTAGGATACAGTTGCTGTACTAGTTATTAATGTTACCTAGTTTGCCTAGGATGCCGTTGCTGTACTAGTTATTAATGTTACCTAGTTTGCCTAGGATGCCGTTGCTGTACTCGTTATTAATGTTACCTAGTTTGCCTAGGATACAGTTGCTGTACTAGTTATTAATGTTACCTAGTTTGCCTAGGATACAGTTGCTGTACTTTCATGTTCCATGGCAATCAGACTTTCCCATTTACTATCTTGTATTATAATATGGGCTCTGCGTTTTACCTGATTCAAAATTTTGGAGTATCTGTATTTTTTTGTTTGTGGTACATTAGAGTGAGCAGTATATGTTTTACTTTGTTGAACTTGATTGTTTTTGCTGTTGCATTCAAATTCATGTTATCTGCTGAAGACTATTTTCTACTAAAGGCAGATTTGAAATAGCTATATAAGTTAGCTTAAAAATAGATACCGTATCAAAATATCTCCAAAAGAAAAAAAAATTGCTCTTTCTACTGTAGCTTGTATGTCATTTTTTTGTAATAGAACTGGTTTTCTGACTGACATTATTTTTTTCCTTTTTCCTTCAGTAATTGTAAGCCCACCTGGCTGGGAGATTGCAGTCTATTTAACAGGTGCTCTGGCTCTGCTAGGAGTTGTTGGCATAAACCTCTGGAAACTGTGGAAATCTGGGAACTACCCTACACCTTCTCCATTTCCAAACTATGACTACAGATATCTTGAGCAAAAATATGGCACTTCTTATTCTGAGGTCCGGCAAAAGGTAACTAAGAGGTGCATGAGTTTATCAATGCCACTAAATCAACACTTCTTTTACAGATCTGGAAGACATGACCATTAGCTGCTCAAAAAGTACAAGATGTAGATTATTGGAATGGAATCTCTTGTTGTGCAGTGTTTGCTTACTTCTCATTACTTTCTTACAAATCCTACTACTCTGTAACCATATTAGTTTTGTGAAGTACCTTGAGGAAATATGTATGAACATTTATTTCACTTTCAATAATAGATGAAATGATTCCTGCATGGTTATTCCTTTTTATTATATGTTTCCTGATGTGGTTTAGAAATGTTTTATTATCATATACATAGAACCTATTAAAGTGTAAACCCCAGATCAAGCAAATTCATACCTAAAGATTGCAAAACAATCTGTCTCTCTATTTAATGTTACACACTGATCATACCCTGATACATAACCTGGTCATTCCTGTACAACAGGCATACATAGTAAAGTGTGTGGATGAAATGTCTGAACGAGGTCACCATCCAGGCAAACCACGAAGATTATTTATGCCCCTGCTTATGCACCCAGCCATTCTACTCCATGCAATAAGTGTATAGCATCATTCACCACCCAGGAACGTCCAGCTTACTCATAGCATGGGACCCATGTCATTGTCCGTGGGCAGGGAACTACGAAGTGCAGTCCCTTCCAGCAGCTCTACATTATCTAGGATATGAGTTCTGGGGCAATTCTATTTTATCCCAAACCCCATGCCTGGCAGTGAAATTCAGACCTGTATCACTGAAGGGACCACCTGTGCCCCTCTATAGTATGCATATTTTGCTCCTTAACATGTGAGCACAAGACTACCATAATCAGTTTGGGTAGCCACAGCACATGTCCTTTCCAGGAGCAGTACTGAGTTTCCATGCTCCAGGCATGTGTCATAGCCATAGAGCAGCAGCTGAGTCAGCCACGGAACACCACAGCCTCTCCCCAAGATGGGTGAGCCATAGATAATCATTTCCCACCTTCCACTCCCAGGCTTATGTAGCACCTCAGCTGCTGTCCAACTTGGGATGAATCAGTAGCAGTCAGGACTTTCTTCCTCTGTGACACTGAGCCTGTGTTTCTATGTGAGAAAATGTGCATTGAAGGACAGCACAACGTTTCATGCAAGATATTACACCACAACATAAGAATCATATTTATCAGTCGCCACTAGTACTACGTACATAATATCTATGGTTACTGTAAAAAAAAGTTGTGGTCGATGTAGATATGAAAGCAGACAAATCAGGAAGTTCAGGGTTAAAGGGTTTATGCCAAACTTTTTTGTTACAGTGACCTAGTAATATCTGTATACTTCAAAAGTACCATCACAAATATATGATACTGTACATCTAAAACATAGTGCGCATATCAAGTTTATCCAATATGCAGCCCTAGTGCCATATTCTAGCCCCTGAACTCATTCTGTCTGGGCCTCTACCCAACCTATGAAATCACAAAAGGCTGTCTGTTATTGCTGCAGCCTTCCAAGCCTTCTGCTCATAAGTGATTCCTTATTGTTTATTAGACAATACACAGCAACTTATTTCTGAAACTCTTATGCAGTGCAGAATCAAGCTGTCTAGTAACTGTTGCACAGGTAGAACTCTGAGGACTTCTCCTCCTTTCCTTTGTCTTGCAGTGTGTGTGTGTGTGTGTGTGTGTGTGTGTGTGTGTGTGTGTGTGTGTGTGTGTGTGTGTGTGTGTGTGTGTGTGTGTGTGTGTGTGTGTGTGTGTGTGTGTGCGCATGTATGTGTGTGTGTGTGTGTGTGTGTGTGTGTGTGTGTGTGTGTGTGTGTGTGTGTGTGTGTGTGTGTGTGTGTGTGTGTGTGTGTGTGTGTGTGTGTGTGTGTGTGGTGTGTGTGTTTGTGGATAACTATAAAAAGAATACTGCAGCTCCACAAATGTTGCTGTAGTGTTGTTAACAGAGTTCTGGAATCAGCCCTGGAAATATGAGGTGCAGACCTGTCCATTTAGGTTCAGGTAATGTGCAGAGTGACGTTGTTGTAAGTAATGCCATTCTAGCAACCCTGGTTGGATGCCTGGAGTTCAGAACTAAGCCTTGGAGTTGTCAGGGGGAAACTGTCCATTGAAGATTAATAAAGTAAATCTTGCTATCTACTTTTGTATTTTTAGCATGAATGATTGGGTTGGAGTTCAGGAATCTGTGACATGGCTAATATATCTAAAGAGCTACCAAGCCAGCTGAGAACACTACATTTATACAATTTCTACCATCCTATAGTACTGCTGATTTCTTTCCACAGTTACACACAACAAAATGGAAATTGTAGAACTCAGCTATAGTTAACACCTAACGCATACAAACATTTAACTTTAATAAGTGCTTTTGTCTAAAACCATAAAGACTTTGTCAGATAAATCAATAATATTTGTAACACATCTCCTTATATACAAAAATAAATAGGTCATATGACTCAGTACCACCAGTAATGCAATTACAATCTCATTCACTTAATTAACATGATAATTAAAAACACTAACTGTAGAGATTGCATGTCATTTCCTTTATTTCCTTTATTCTCCTACTTAATATTTTTAATTATCTTGTTAATTATCTTGTTTATTATTTTAATTTTTGGAGAAAAGAAGGAATACTATACATAATGCCCATGCAATGTTTCCAGATGTATCTTATTACAGCTGCCTCTTGCTTACATGTATTTTATGTCATGTTTCAGTTCTATCAGAAATTTACTTTAGTAAAGAAGATGGGAATGGGAAGGCAGAAAGGGGAGACATTTTTATGAAGAAAATGTAAATAAAGCTTTATTAGAAAATTTCCAGTCAAGCCAAAGTATTGTCTCTACTACGGGTGCTGAAAGGCAAGTAGCTCATGGCACACTTGCTTTCTGCCAGTTGCTCAGTCATTAGCCTGATCACCCATTTCTATGTAGCTCTTCTAATACCCAACCCTATAAGTTGTGTAACTGTACCAAAACCCTAAAACTCCCACTTATTTCTCAACCCAAGTCCTAGCTCCCTTACCCGAAAACTCCATCCCCCTAACTCTAAAGTCCCCTGATTGCTCCTTAATCCTAAAAATCCAACCCCATACCTTAAACCTAAAACTGCCTTCCCACTCCCTAACCCTCAAATCTTCTTCCCTCTCCTAACCCTAAAATGCCCCTCTTACTCCTTTCCCCAAGGCCATAGCAATTACCATACCCAAACTCAAATAATGTGTTCAGGTAAGCTGCAGCAGCCGCTTGTATGAGCACATTAACACATTTTAAATCTCAGCACAAGAGGCAGCCTATGTAAGCTACTGGAAGCTCAGTCCCTGGCTTTGAGCACTTGGGACTCAAGCACTTGTACTCAAACTAAAGTATCTAATTGACTTAAACAATAAAATTATAGGGATGTTAATATATACATATCTTGTTAGAAAAAAAAGAACTATAAAAGAATCAAAGTACAAGGCACTATCATACCTCCAAAATTAGAAAATGATAAAATAACTGTGAACTGTCAAGTTACTTTACTACAAATTACCTGAAAAATAACCAAGTAAACCAAATCACTGAAAACAACAAAGCTCGCAAAAAATCCAAGAGCAGTTCTATTTAAGATACTAAACATATAAAAATGACAACTGAAACAATGCAACCCCTAAATTAAAATTAAAAAAGGCAAGGAAACAAAAATGCAGTCTCAAACGAAAACAAACTCAATAAAAAGTAAAATAAAAAAAAATAACAAAATGAAATGTAATAACCTTACCCAACTAAATAAACTCAAAGCCTTCCAAAAATTCAGTAAATATTTCAAAGCAACAAACAAGCACAAAGATAAAGACTGCAAGCATTAAAATGAAGTAAACCAGAAAGAACATAAACAGAAAAAAAATAATAAACATTACCACATAAATGCAATAAGTATATAGTAAAAATCATAAAAATCACTACAGACATGTGTTACTATTAAAAATAAGAGACATCACATGAAACTGCTGTCTCCATAGCAATCACTCAACATAGGAATAGTAACAAGACATCACACAGAATTGCAGCTTATACATTCAAAGGCACAGATCCACAAAACTCAAACAACCCTAGTTTGCTGGAGAAGTAAAAAAATAAGGCAGTGTTATATTGAAGTAATTGCATAAACTGAAACCACTAATGCACAACCCATTTTGCTAAGATTATGCAGTACCTTATGTTTGAGTATCTGTAGTTTATACATTTGATTCACTTGCCATGAAGACCTGTCATTGTGTACAATGCCCCATTTGGTATGTACCTAACCAGGCATAGTCAACAAATTGAACGTCTACAGAGATTCCTTACTAAAAGAATGCAGGGCATGCATAACATGTCCTATGCAGACCACCTCAAGGCCCTATCCCAGTATTCTGTTTCCTCCAGGCTTTTGAGGGTAGATCTATGCCTGGCATACAGGGCATCGTCAGACCCCACTCTGATGGACCTCCTGCATAATCGCAAAAATAAACAGCACCAGAATCACCCATTCCAAAGACGTAAACCTTGCCTGTGATATAAATAGGGCCTGCTGGAGAGACAGGTATATATCCCAGAGACAAACCATTCTCTGGAACAGGCTCCCCATCCATGTAAAAGCAGAGTTCCTCCCTAACCTCATTCAGGTGTAACTTGGACAATCAGATGGGGAACAGGAAATTCATCTCTAGTTTGGTACCTGTGTCTCTAATGGGCACAAGCAGCCTGTAAATGTTTCACCTCCCAAGCCCCTGCTTATGCTTATCAAGGGTACCAGAACTTGTCAGAGATGTGGGATGCATGGCTAGGCTTAAATAGGTCCTTCTGGTCATTAGCCTAGCACACACCTATGAACCTATAAGATGGAAACCAATGAGCACATCTCCCCATCTATATGGTGGTCATGTGATCTCTGCAGACTGCAAAGAAGTAAGGACCAAACCTAAATATATGCATTGATACAGGTTACAGTTATCTTTGCTCATTTCTTAAGTTCTGTTAACCTGTTAAGGAGAGTGAGGTGGTAACTGACTAAGTAGGAAAAATGCATGAAGCTAAGACTTGTTTTGGGGTGCACCCTGGTGTAAGTGCATTGCATAATTATCTCAGTGATCTAAGTGTCAAGTAGCATGACTGCTGACACTTTGCAACTAAACCAAATCACCAGAGCTACAGTCCAGTGTGCTGCTTAATTGTGGTACGTAACCTCTTTAAAACCTTATCAGTTTTGAATGCAAAGTTTAATGTGGTAAAGGCTTTAGCAATCATGGATGCAAGGTTTGAGAAGTTAAATGTCTTACGAGTTCGGAATGTAAGGTTTAATGTGATAAACGTTTTATGAGTCATGCATATAAGGGTTAATGTGATAAAGGTCTTATCAGTGGATGTAAAGTTTGTTGCAAGGCAGATGCTGACATTCTGAAATGCACCTGGAAATTTTCAGAAATCCTCTTTCTGAAAATGCCCCATCCCTGAATTCTTATCCAGAATGTAAAAGGAGAGATCTCAAAGCATATAGTCTAACATAGTTTTAAAGCTAAAAGTTGCTTCAGAGTGTTGTCCTGTAATCCTGGGTATGATTTCTTCATTCACTGCTTGTTAACACTGCAATTATAAGAAAGTCACTCAACCAATCATTCTAGTTCACTCCCAAAACAAGGCATATACACACAATGGGCCCATGTAGTTAAATCCCAGCATTATGCCACTATCTCTGTTCCAGTCCTTCTGCACCTGTATTTCTGTGATGTAACTGTGTGGTCTTAGAGTTCCTTTTAAGTCTTATCTGGAAATTGCAAGGAACTTAAGTTTGTGGCCAGTGCAGTTTCCAAATGTTTGTTTGTGTCTTTCTGCTTTTCCCGGTTAGGGGTCGCCACAGCGGAACTCCGGTCCGCTAATGATCGGCAGTTGATTGTTACGTACCGGCTTGCCAGGCCTGACACACAACCTTCAACGAAGGTACGCCCATTCACGCATGTCTTTACGCAGAAGACGCTCTAGCTGAGAATCGAACTGGACAGCGTCTTACTGTGAGGCGACAACTCTACCGCAGTGCAGTTTCCAAATGTGATCAAGTAAAATAGTTAATTCATAGACTTGAAAGGAGCATACAATTCTGAAAAATGGAAATAAATAAGGTTGTATAATGTGCCATTAATACAAAATATCAGAAAACATGTTTCACTTAGAAGGATTACTATTCTGATGAAAATGTAAAAAAGTCTGAAATGAAAATACAAAGGGATTTCATAACACAGTATTGCCCATTCCCAGGCCAACTTTCTCCAGGACCAGTACTTTTAATTAGGGTAGGTTAGCTAGGAATGGTTAGAGCATTGCCCCATGAGACAGAAGAGGGAGGAGTTAAGGGCAGAGTAGGCAGTGGATGGACAGGAAAAGGAATGGAAATGATTTTATTGAAACAAAATACAACAATGTAAGCAAAATACTAAATCAGATCAGCAGATGGTAACATGAATCTAAAAGGATGCACATGTTCTATGAAAACAAAAACAAAATAAGCATTTATATTTTAACAAGGTGTACATTAAATGTCAGAAAGCAAAAAGCAGAGTGATGCAAAGTAAATGAAGGCATATACAATCTAAAGGAAATATATATACAACTATTTCTGTATATACAAGAAATAGGAGCAATTCCCACACCATCTTTTATACCACTGCCGTACAGTTAGCTGATGGAAAAGGATCAAAATGTCTTAAACTGTATGATGGAATATATCTCTACATCTTCCCAACCAAATAGTCCATTCAGTAGCCAAGATAAATGTATCTAAAGTATCTTCCTTAAATGTGTCTGAGATGTCATAATGACCGTATGGTACATGTGAAATGGATGTCAGCTGTCTCTTAACAAGCAATGCATAACAAAAGGCTAGAATCCTTCTTTCTCTTACAAGTGAAAACAGAAAAGCATGGAGAATGGTATGTACAGTATGCATGCTCCCATAATGATCTACAGCACTGTTGTAAAACTGTATTGGATTGTGATGCATAATGCTTTAACTGGATAAACCTGTAAGAAAGAGCAAAGACAAAATTCCTAAGTTCAGGAATGACCTTTGCCATAGCAAGGTCTGTGCTTTACACCAGTAATAATACTGATAGACAAAACAGTCCATGACGTATTATAGCAATAACCCACGCCTGGGTGTGGGTAATGCTAGATTTACCCACGGTTGGTGTGGTTTGGTCACGAGGGCGAAGCCCGAGTGGCCAAACAAAGACAAACGAGGGTAAATCCAGCATTACCCACACCCAGAAGTGGGTTATTATATTAATGACATTATTTAAGAAAAAAAATACTTACTTTTCTTAAATAATGGCATTGTATAATGCCTCCTTGCTGCCCTTCCGCAGCTGTCTGGTACTCTGCGGCAGTTCTGATGTACTACGCATGCATATGCTTACAGAGTACATCAGAGCTGTGGGTGGAAGCAACGGAGAAAGCAAACTCTTTGTTGCTTTTTACAAAGTGTCTTGCTATGTTAAAGGAGTTTAACATAGCGAGACAGCTTTAAAAAAAGCAATGGAGAAAGGAAGATCTCCGTTAATTTTTTTAAAGCTGTCTCGCTATGTTAAACTCCTTTAACATAGCAAGACAGTGTCTAAACAGCAACGGAGATCTTGCATTCTCCATTGCTGTAAAAAAAGACTTATACTAATTGAAAAAGTCCGGGCGACCGGACCTTTTTTCCATTAGTATAAGTCTGATTTTCAACATACATGCTGACCAATCAGCATGCACGTTTTGGAATATTAATGGGGGGGTCATTGTATAATGGGTAACACTTTACAAGTCTGTCATTACTTCACTGTTGCCTGTAGCTGAAAAGAACACAAAGATAAGCCTTTCATTTGACTAACAGCCAATTATAGTCATAAAACAGACCATTTGTCTTACACATTTTTCACTTTCCTTGTAGGATAGCATTCTAATGAATAGTGTATGTGAACAAAAATACAGAATGTAAAAGGGAAGTAGTAAAAAATACTCAACTTCAAAGCAAAAAAGTAGTTCAAAGACATTAAGAAAAATGGGATGGAGGAGTGCCATCCCTGCAATCTCAGCTTTCCTTTATAAACAACAGCTCTCTTGATAGGATTGATTGTTGTCTCCCCACTAAAAAAAATTCAGTATGGTAGCTGCTGCTTGTGGCCTGTCTGTGAGTGGCCTCCACTTGTCACCCTTGTGCCTTTTTAGGCAATGTCCCAAAGACAAATCTTCCAACATAAAGATCTGTCAAAAAGCAAACTGAAGGTCATGCTGCTTAATGCTAGGAGTCTTAACCTGAAAATGCACTCACTGGTGGCTTTCCTTGCACTGAAAGATGCCAACATCTGTGCAGTCATGGAAACTTGGTTCAAGGCTGAGGAGAGCACACCTGCCTTACCAGGCTATACCTCATTGCACCCCAAACTGAGGTTGAGAAGACTAAGAGTGATGGAGTGTCTATCTTCATTAATGACAGGCACAGCTCCAGACTGGTTTGCCAGCATGATGCACTAGAACTAATCCAGGTGCAACTGATGATTGGCAAGAAACCTATCCTAACTTGTAGCCAGCTATAGATCCCCTCTCCATGACTCAGTACATCCATTCCTCCTACCTGGACCTACTTGAGTCCATCAAGGTACCCCCTAATACCCTGATTCTTGGTAATTTTAAGTACTCCACCATAGACTGGGTGAACTGTTTCTGCTCTAATGCACTCACCCAACAATTCCTCAACTTCATCATTTCTAATGCACTAGACCAGCTTGTCTCATCCCCCACAAGGGGATATAACATTCTATACTTGGTTCTTACCAACATGGGTGACCGCTGCACCACCCCCATAGTAAGTTCTTACCTGGTTAGATCAGACCATTGGTCTGTCTCATTCAAAGTTTCTATCTCATCCAATGCCCCCCCCACCCCCGAACCATAACCAAGCTACAAAAACTTCTCAAAAGCTGACTACAACCTTCTAAGGGAGAGTATAGGTAGGCTCACACCACTGCCCCCCTCAGAAGATGCAAGCAACTATGCAGAACAGTATGCCAGTGAAGTACGTAAGCACTTGTACAACAGCATGGACTCTAGACATACCCAACAGAACTAAAACCTGCTCCTCAAGGAAACACAAACCTATCCACTGGACATCCTCTATCAATAGGCTTTACAAAAAAGGAATAAACTGTTGTCCAAGGGTAAAAAGGCACAGATTCCCAATTGGAAAAACTCCCTCCTTAGCCTCAACAAGCAAATTAGATCGCTAGCAAAAACCTCCAAAGCCAATTATGAATCAAAACTAGCCTCCAAAACAAAAGGTAACCACAAAGCCTTTTTCAGTTATGTCAGGAACCTCCATGGCAAAGCCCAGGTTTGTTCTGAATGAACTCTTAATGGTACCACTTACACTGATCCTGTTGACTTAGCCAACCTGCTAACAGATAGGTTCAGCACAAACGTCATCCCCTGTCCTGCCACAAAGGCCCATTCAACATCCCTGAAACTTGCCCCACACCTCACATCTCCATAGATCAAGTGATAAAGACCCTATCCAGGGCAAAGAACACAGTTTCCATGGGATCTGATAGTATCCATGGCTGTGTTCTGCACCATCTCCTGCAAGAACTAGCCTTGCCATTGAGCACCCTATTCAACCATAGCCTAAGTACAGGCTTCATTCCAGCAGAGTGGAAAACTGCCATTGTTATCCCCTTGCACTAAGTTGGTGCCACTATTAACCATGGAAACTATCACCCCATTAGCTTGACAAGTCTGATCTGTAAGGCCTGTGATGCCTCTTAAAATAATAATAAATATATTTATATATATGTATATATATTATATTTCATATCAATATTATTGAAATTATTTTTTTTATTTTATTATTGAAATATAATATATATATATATATATATATATATATATATATATATATATATATATATATATTATATATAGATATCTATGTGAGAAAGTGGGTGTAACTAAGGAAATAGAAATCAGAGCCTAAACAAACAGTATTTGAAGGACTGAATATTGTAAAAGAGATAACATAATTTAATTAATAATATTATATATATATATATATATATATATATATATATATAATTTATATATATGATAAATATATTATTGTGAATTAAATAACACTAATCATAAATTCATATTTATTATAATAATATTATAGATACATATATATATATAAAATTATATATAATATATATAATAATATAATATATAATATAATAATATATAATAATTAATATCTACTATATTATATATAAGAATATCATAGTGATAATACACACAAGCAGTAAATCCCTCCACTTTACAGCTCTAAATGCTCAAAGCATATGTAATAAAATCCCTAACCTCTGTGCCTGGCTTCTCCACAATCAACCAGATATACTGTCCATCTCTGAAACCTGGTTAAAACCCCACATAAAAGACTAAACTAATACCACCCAACTACTGCATAATTAGAAAAGATAGCACAAACAAAAAAAGGTGGGGGAGTTGCTCTCCAATATTCATCCTCCCTCTCTGTTACTCCCTTTGAAAAAATTACATGGAGCTGCTTACTGCTTGGTGTGATGGATTTGAAGTGTTCTTAAGACACTCAGTCTTGCTGGCTGGATTCTGCTAAAATTCAAAGTCTGGTTATATTTGCATTCACAGTCTGTTGCATACAGAAACTTGCAGAATATACACTGATGAGAGAATATACTTTGCAGCATCAACTTTAGAGAGCAGTAACAAATAACTTTTTATAATAAACCAAACGGAACAATGTTGTAGCTTAAAAGTACTGTTCCAACTTTACTTCTCATATAGTACAGATGATGTGAGAGATATAACATTTACCTTAGGACAAATGAGTCCCTACCATACCTCTAACATAACTGGATTTATACAGCTCTTTATATACAGTTTTAGTCATGCATAAACATATACATTTCCTCTTGATATTCTATTTTGGAGAATTGCTCATCCTGTAGAAACAATACTAAGCTTCCTTGTTTAACAATGTCTTGTAAGAAACCATCTTTTCTGACAGTGTGAACATCCTGTAACAGTGTCCTGTTGTCCATGCAGAAAAATATGTTTTTGAGGAAACACATTGTCCTGTATTCTATTTGGATCTTTGTATAAGAACATCTGTTCTTGTGCCAATGCTGATAAGCATATCCTGTTTTCCATGCAGAAAAACATATTTTTGAGAAAACACATTGTCACAGTGTCATAAACATATCCTGTTGTTTTAGGAAACATATTGTGTCCATCCTGTTATTTTAGGAAACATATTGTGTCCATTTTTTATATACAGAAAAGCATGTCAGTGTTCTTTAAAAGCAGATTTTGCATTTTTGCTCTTGCATACATCCTGTTTTTATGTCTGTAAGGGAAAAATGTCCATTCAGCAGGTTCCTTATTTTCCAAGCCATGGTCATTTAGTATGACTGCTGATCACATATTACTAAACTCTGTTTCTGCATTTAAGCAAGCTTTTTCTTTCAGCATATTTACAACAGAATTAATTTCAGCCTTATATTCATAATATCTAACAATTCCCTCTGTTTTTAAACATACTCAAAACATTTTATATAGAAAACACATTAAGAAGCAAACCTATAGTCTTCTTTTGATACAAGTCAAAATGCAATTTTACATAGTTTATACAATGATATTAAGTATTACTACAAAAACTGAATGTATTTCAACTTTTTCTTTTGCAGACCATTCTGTGAAAATATTTTATCAATTATGAGCTGTGTGTCCTTTAATGTTAACATGATCAATTTATTCTTTTGCAATCACAGAATTTAATTTATGACTTAGAACTGTTCCATTAACTCTTTGCAACTGTTGAATTAACTATAAGAGACAGTAACCATGTGCTACTGCAAGCATTTATACACTACTGAAAACACACAATTTCAATGTCATTTTAACCATAACATTGTGGTCATGTCTTTGAACTGCCCATTAACATCTTGGTAAAGTACTGAACTGGGCTTAGATAATAAATATTTGAAAGCAATTATTTTACTGGGGTAAAACCAGTGATATTACAACTTGACAAATTAGTTTTGAACTTATTACAATGTATCCTGATCAGTATGTATTTACACAGACAGTTTGCTATTTATGCATTTTAATCTAGTAGGTACCCTGGACCCATTGTTTTCTTTAAATATGTTTTTTCACACATATTCATTACTAGACATTAATTTCATTTGTACTGAATTTTTCTGCATTTGTACATACAAAGACTATCATTTGTACTGAAATATTCTACATTTGTACATACAAAGACTGTAAAGTACATTTAGTCTAATCTTACAAATTTAATAACATTAATATTAAGCAAAATCTTGGAAAATTTTTATGTCTCTTTAGAAATATCCAGTGGAATTGATACCAAATTCATATGTCCTGTTATTTTAAACTACATACTCAACAATTATTAAAAATATTCATGCTTTTTATACCAACATTGTTTTGTCAATATTCATGTTAAAAATAGTGACCAATCTTGTTCAATTTTTTTTACATATCTTTACTCTCTTTTGTATAGCTGTAATCACTTTTAAGCCATCTCTTGTTTTTTAAACCATCTCTCATATAGCTTTACAGTTTAACAGGTTGTAAATACAATTTAATACTAAACAATACAATAATAACCATTATGATAGCTATTAACAACTTGTAAAATATCTTATCCTATCAAGTTTAATCCAGTTTACCAGTATTTCTAATACACTAATACCTGTTTTCCCCCCATAAAAGAGTATTGTCAAGAAGGAATGAGATATGTTTTCCTCTAGCTTTATTTTAGACCCTTGTTGTTTATTTTTTCTGTAGCTTTATTTCAGACCCTTGTTGTTTATTTTTTCTATAGATTTATTTCAGACCCCTTGTTGTTTATTTTTTCTGTAGCTTTATTTCAGACCCTTGTTGTTTATTTTTTCTGTAGCTTTATTTCAGACCCTTGTTGTTTATTTTTTCTGTAGCTTTATTTCAGACTGTTGTGCAGTACTGCTTATATAGTCAGTGTAAAACTGAGAACGTGCCCCTTCCCCTTATACAGTCAGTGTAAAACTGAGAAAGTACCCCTCCCCCTGTAGTACTTCAGCACTGTTTACCTGCCCTATGCTGTGAGAATAGAATGTATGTCAGCCCAACACTTTGGTTATACATTTATTTTATTAGGTTACTAAATAAAGCTTTCACTGTATATTACCTCTAGTAGGTATTTACACCCTCCTGCACAATTGATTTGAACTTTATATATACTATAGCCCATTTGCTGGCTGTACTTAATGCAACTGGGGTTTTTTTTTTGTCCTTTTAACATTTACTTGCAAACAGATTATAAGTGACATCTATGCACAATTGTGACATTTTATTACAATTACTAAATAGTGTTGCCTGTAAACATTTTAACAATTATGCTTTAATAACAATGATGCTTTAGAAAAACTCAAGCTACTTGTCTGGCAATCAGTCTTGTTGTTTATCTTATCTTTCCAGCATTTCCTGTAGCTATTCATTCAGTCTAGGAAGGTCTGAGCTCACATTTTATATTCTATAAACTATAGTTAATTTTTTTGGCATTTTTCTTTTAATGTGATTGTGATTTGCATAACTATGCATTTATACTACATTACAATTAGCTTACATGGATTTCAGTATTTTTTTTTATTTATTTAACTATTTAACTGTCCTGCCATTCATTTTACAAAAACTGTTTGAATAATACCATCTGTGATTTTCTTTTTAAAATTCAGAACTTTAACTGTTTGGTGTTACTATATAATTATAAACAAATTGTAAAAAAACAAAATAGATATTAGTTTAACTAACACATTTATATTTATATTATTTATATTTGCTGTTGTCTGCCTGTTATTCTTGTGTATTGTAACAGATGTACTCTAGATGAAAAGAACACACATGCATGTCTGTCTTGTATATGTATATCTTTATACAAGCATGTCATGTCTTGTGACTTTAAATTTTTACTCATCTATTTTTATTTAATTTTATACACTAGAACAGTTTTGTTTACCTTTTGACTATGCTAATGAATGGCATTCATATGCTTTACTTTACTGTAGTACTGATAGATGTATTGCTTTAACTGAATGAAAGTAAAACATTTAAGAATGATTTGTCCAGACATCAGCTCCTACCATCCTACCATGTATGTTTAACCATTTTCAAAACATAAACATATTATAAAATATATTTCTTTTGCACAGATTAACTGTGTATGCAGGAAGTTCCCAGTCTTTGTCAGTTCAGCTAATTTATTTCCTTTATCTTCCAACTGCTGTTGAATTTCCTGTAATGTTGCATGGTCTTTCTGACATTCTTTAGTAAGCTGTTCTGCTGAATTTGAAACTCCTATGCACTTTTGAAAAGATGTATGTATAACTTGTCTAAGCTTCCTGAACTCATTGTGTCTGTCTTTTAGAAGTTTACTAAATTTCTTTGTCACTAAATGTAGTAGGGGTTCTATCAGTAACTGATTTGACTCACATGTGGTGACAGGACATAACTGTTCAACATCAGAATGTAACGGAAACACTTTACCCTTAGTTAATTCTTTATCATGAACATATCTGTCTTTACAGTCTATTTTTTTAGCAATATGATGCAATATTATTTTATGGCATAATACACAAAATGCAGTTTTTGTTGAAGCAGACACTAAACATTTGTCATTTTTCACATGGTTTTCTTTGAGATACCAGTCAAATATTGTAATACATTTGCATAATGCCTTACTATCAACCTGCCCTAATAAGGTTTTACATTTACTAATGTGCTGTGTATACCAACATTACAATTTACTAAAGTTTGTTTTACTCCTGCATGAATTATAAATAATATCCATACTGTCTAGTAATATACAAACTGTCTAGGAATGCACAAACTATGTATGAATATACAAACTGTCTTAAGAATATACAAACTCTCTTAAGAATATACAAACTGTTTAACATCATCCACACTAAATATGTGACCAGTTAGCAAGAAAACAGGTGATCAAGCTGTTATTGCAGATGGCTAGAAATTTTTCAGAGTCACTTGAGAAGCTGGTGAAGCACAACAGGCAGCGGACTACTGTGCTAGTTTACATTCACCTTTTCTTGAAGAATTTATGGCACTGTGAATTTCTTGAACTAGTCTCACTCCGGATTGTAGACGTCTAAAAAACTTTACTACTGCAAGCTGCATAAACTGGAATACTTCTGTTTAGGATTTACACATACGTACAAATGTTAGTTACTGCAATTTAACTGAAGTGAACCTCTGCAGGGCTTACCATCACTCCTCCTGTGTTTGAATGTAGATTGTAGGTTCAAATGCAGGCTAGCTTGCCTTTGAAAAAATTACATAGAGCTGCTTACTGCTTGGTGTGATGGATTTGAAGTGTTCTTAAGACACTCAGTCTTGCTGGCTGGATTCTGCTAAAATTCAAAGTCTGGTTATATTTGCATTCACAGTCTGTTGCATACAGAAACTTGCAGAATATACACTGATGAGAGAATATACTTTGCAGCATCAACTTTAGAGAGCAGTAACAAATAACTTTTTATAATAAACCAAACGGAACAATGTTGCAGCTTAAAAGTACTGTTCCAACTTTACTTCTCATATAGTACAGATGATGTGAGAGATATAACATTTACCTTAGGACAAATGAGTCCCTACCATACCTCTAACATAACTGGATTTATACAGCTCTTTATATACAGTTTTAGTCATGCATAAACATATACATTTCCTATTGATATTCTATTTTGGAGAATTGCTCATCCTGTAGAAACAATACTAAGCTTCCTTGTTTAACAATGTCTTGTAAGAGACCATCTTTTCTGACAGTGTGAACATCCTGTAACAGTGTCCTGTTGTCCATGCAGAAAAACATGTTTTTGAGGAAACACATTGTCCTGTATTCTATTTGGATCTTTGTATAAGAACATCTGTTCTTGTGCCAATGCTGATAAGCATATCCTGTTTTCCATGCAGAAAAACATATTTTTGAGAAAACACATTGTCACAGTGTCATAAACATATCCTGTTGTTTTAGGAAACATATTGTGTCCATCCTGTTATTTTAGGAAACATATTGTGTCCATTTTTTATATACAGAAAAACATGTCAGTGTTCTTTAAAAGCAGATTTTGCATTTTTGCTCTTGTATACATCCTGTTTTTAAGTCTGCAAGGGAAAAATGTCCATTCAGCAGGTTCCTTATTTTCCAAGCCATGGTCATTTAGTATGACTGCTGATCACATATTACTAAACTCTGTTTCTGCATTTAAGCAAGCTTTTTCTTTTAGCATATTTACAACAGAATTAATTTCAGCCTTATATTCATAATATCTAACAATTCCCTCTGTTTTTAAACATACTCAAAACATTTTATATAGAAAACACATTAAGAAGCAAACCTATAGTCTTCTTTTGATACAAGTCAAAATGCAATTTTACATAGTTAATACAATGATATTAAGTATTACTACAAAAACTGAATGTATTTCAACTTTTTCTTTTGCAGACCATTCTGTGAAAATATTTTATCAATTATGAGCTGTGTCTCCTTTAATGTTAACATGATCAATTTATTCTTTTGCAATCACAGAATTTAATTTATGACTTAGAACTGTTCCATTAACTCTTTGCAACTGTTGAATTAACTATAAGAGACAGTAACCATGTGCTACTGCAAGCATTTATACACTACTGAAAACACACAATTTCAATGTCATTTTAACCATAACATTGTGGTCATGTCTTTGAACTGCCCATTAACATCTTGGTAAAGTACTGAACTGGGCTTAGATAATAAATATTTGAAAGCAATTATTTTACTGGGGTAAAACCAGTGATATTACAACTTGACAAATTAGTTTTGAACTTATTACAATGTATCCTGATCAGTATGTATTTACACAGACTGTTTGCTATTTATGCATTTTAATCTAGTAGGTACCCTGGACCCATTGTTTTCTTTAAATATGTTTTTTCACACATATTCATTACTAGACATTAATTTCATTTGTACTGAATTTTTCTGCATTTGTACATACAAAGACTATCATTTGTACTGAAATATTCTACATTTGTACATACAAAGACTGTAAAGTACATTTAGTCTAATCTTACAAATTTAATAACATTAATATTAAGCAAAATCTTGGAAAATTTTTATGTCTCTTTAGAAATATCTAGTGGAATTGATACCAAATTCATATGTCCTGTTATTTTAAACTACATACTCAACAATTATTAAAAATATTCATGCTTTTTATACTAACATTGTTTTGTCAATATTCATGTTAAAAATAGTGACCAATCTTGTTCAATTTTTTTTACATATCTTTACTCTCTTTTGTATAGCTGTAATCACTTTTAAGCCATCTCTTGTTTTTTAAACCATCTCTCATATAGCTTTACAGTTTAACAGGTTGTAAATACAATTTAATACTAAACAATACAATAATAAGAATTATGATAGCTATTAACAACTTGTAAAATATCTTATCCTATCAAGTTTAATCCAGTTTACCAGTATTTCTAATACACTAATACCTGTTTTCCCCCCATAAAAGAGTATTGTCAAGAAGGAATGAGATATGTTTTCCTCTAGCTTTATTTTAGACCCTTGTTGTTTATTTTTTCTGTAGCTTTATTTCAGACCCTTGTTGTTTATTTTTTCTATAGATTTATTTCAGACCCCTTGTTGTTTATTTTTTCTGTAGCTTTATTTCAGACCCTTGTTGTTTATTTTTTCTGTAGCTTTATTTCAGACCCTTGTTGTTTATTTTTTCTGTAGCTTTATTTCAGACCCTTGTGCATTACTGCTTATACAGTCAGTGTAAAACTGAGAAAGTGCCCTTGTGGCCTTATACAGTCAGTGTAAAACTGAGAAAGTACCCCTCCCCCTGTAGTACTTCAGCACTGTTTACCTGCCCTATGCTGTGAGAATAGAATGTATGTCAGCCCAACACTTTGGTTATACATTTATTTTATTAGGTTACTAAATAAAGCTTTCACTGTATATTACCTCTAGTAGGTATTTACACCCTCCTGCACAATTGATTTGATCTTTATATATACTATAGCCCATTTGCTGGCTGTACTTAATGCAACTGAGGTTTTTTTTTGTCTTTTTAACATTTACTTGCAAACAGATTATAAGTGACATCTATGCACAATTGTGACATTTTATTACAATTACTAAATAGTGTTGCCTGTAAACATTTTAACAATTATGCTTTAATAACAATGATGCTTTAGAAAAACTCAAGCTACTTGTCTGGCAATCAGTCTTGTTGTTTATCTTATCTTTCCAGCATTTCCTGTAGCTATTCATTCAGTCTAGGAAGGTCTGAGCTCACATTTTATATTCTATAAACTATAGTTAATTTTTTGGCATTTTTCCTTTAATGTGATTGTGATTTGCATAACTATGCATTTATACTACATTACAATTAGCTTACATGGATTTCAGTATTTTTTTATTTATTTAACTATTTAACTGTCCTGCCATTCATTTTACAAAAACTGTTTGAATAATACCATCTGTGATTTTCTTTTTAAAATTCAGAACTTTAACTGTTTGGTGTTACTATATAATTATAAACAAATTGTAAAAAAACAAAATAGATATTAGTTTAACTAACACATTTATATTTATATTATTTATATTTGCTGTTGTCTGCCTGTTATTCTTGTGTATTGTAACAGATGTACTCTAGATGAAAAGAACACACATGCATGTCTGTCTTGTATATGTATATCTTTATACAAGCATGTCATGTCTTGTGACTTTAAATTTTTACTCATCTATTTTTATTTAATTTTATACACTAGAACAGTTTTGTTTACCTTTTGACTATGCTAATGGATGGCATTCATATGCTTTACTTTACTGTAGAACTGATAGATGTCTTGCTTTAACTGAATGAAAGTAAAACATTTAAGAATGATTTGTCCAGACATCAGCTCCTACCATCCTACCATGTATGTTTAACCATTTTCAAAACATAAACATATTATAAAATATATTTCTTTTGCACAGATTAACTGTGTATGCAGGAAGTTCCCAGTCTTTGTCAGTTCAGCTAATTTATTTCCTTTATCCTGCAACTGCTGTTGAATTTCCTGTAATGTTGCATGGTCTTTCTGACATTCTTTAGTAAGCTGTTCTGCTGAATTTGAAACTCCTATGCACTTTTGAAAAGATGTATGTATAACTTGTCTAAGCTTCCTGAACTCATTGTGTCTGTCTTTTAGAAGTTTACTAAATTTCTTTGTCACTAAATGTAGTAGGGGTTCTATCAGTAACTGATTTGACTCACATGTGGTGACAGGACATAACTGTTCAACATCAGAATGTAACGGAAACACTTTACCCTTAGTTAATTCTTTATCATGAACAGATCTGTCTTTACAGTCTATTTTTTTAGCAATATGATGCAATATTATTTTATGGCATAATACACAAAATGCAGTTTTTGTTGAAGCACACACTAAACATTTGTCATTTTTCACATGGTTTTCTTTGAGATACCAGTCAAATATTGTAATACATTTGCATAATGCCTTACTATCAACCTGCCCTAATAAGGTTTTACATTTACTAATGTGCTGTGTATACCAACATTACAATTTACTAAAGTTTGGTTTACTCCTGCATGAATTATAAATAATATCCATACTGTCTAGTAATATACAAACTGTCTAGGAATGCACAAACTATGTATGAATATACAAACTGTCTTAAGAATATACAAACTCTCTTAAGAATATACAAACTGTTTAACATCATCCACACTAAATATGTGACCAGTTAGCAAGAAAACAGGTGATCAAGCTGTTATTGCAGATGGCTAGAAATTTTTCAGAGTCACTTGAGAAGCTGGTGAAGCACAACAGGCAGCGGACTACTGTGCTAGTTTACATTCACCTTTTCTTGAAGAATTTATGGCACTGTGAATTTCTTGAATTAGCCTCACTCCGGATTGTAGACGTCTAAAAAACTTTACTACTGCAAGCTGCATAAACTGGAATACTTCTGTTTAGGATTTACACATACGTACAAATGTTAGTTACTGCAATTTAACTGAAGTGACCCTCTGCAGGGCTTACCATCACTCCTCCTGTGTTTGAATGTAGATTGTAGGTTCAAATGCAGGCTAGCTTGCCTTTGAAAAAATTACATACAGCTGCTTACTGCTTGGTGTGATGGATTTGAAGTGTTCTTAAGACACTCAGTCTTGCTGGCTGGATTCTGCTAAAATTCAAAGTCTGGTTATATTTGCATTCACAGTCTGTTGCATACAGAAACTTGCAGAATATACACTGATGAGAGAGTATACTTTGCAGCATCAACTTTAGAGAGCAGTAACAAATAACTTTTTATAATAAACCAAATGGAACAACGTTGCTGCTTAAAAGTACTGTTCCAACTTTACTTCTCATATAGTACAGATGATGTGAGAGATATAACATTTACCTTAGGACAAATGAGTCCCTACCATACCTCTAACATAACTGGATTTATACAGCTCTTTATATACAGTATTAGTCATGCATAAACATATACATTTCTTCTTGATATTCTATTTTGGAGAATTGCTCATTCCTGTAGAAACAATACTAAGCTTCCTTGTTTAACAATGTCTTGTAAGAGACCATCTTTTCTGACAGTGTGAACATCCTGTAACAGTGTCCTGTTGTCCATGCAGAAAAACATGTTTTTGAGGAAACACATTGTCCTGTATTCTATTTGGATCTTTGTATAAGAACATCTGTTCTTGTACCAATGCTGATAAGCATATCCTGTTTTCCATGCAGAAAAACATATTTTTGAGAAAACACATTGTCACAGTGTCATAAACATATCCTGTTGTTTTAGGAAACATATTGTGTCCATCCTGTTAATTTAGGAAACATATTGTGTCCATTTTTTATATACAGAAAAACATGTCAGTGTTCTTTAAAAGCAGATTTTACATTTTTGCTCTTGCATACATCCTGTTTATAAGTCTGTAAGGGAAAAATGTCCATTCAGCAGGTTCCTTATTTTCCAAGCCATGGTCATTTAGTATGACTGCTGATCACATATTACTAAACTCTGTTTCTGCATTTAAGCAAGCTTTTTCTTTCAGCATATTTACAACAGAATTAATTTCAGCCTTATATTCATAATATCTAACACCCTTCACCAAACCTATTCCACAATTTAATAACGCAGAACAAATTCCAACCCTACTTCAGATAAACAAACATAAATTCATCTGAATTGTTTCTCTTTACATTCCTCCTGGAGGCAGTGTCACAATACTCAAAGACATTCTCTCTTGGTTTTCTACCAATGTAACTAACAAGACCATCATCCTGGGTGATGTAAACATCAACTGGGACACTATTCAATCTCCCAAAAACCCTCTAATATAAACCTCTACAACTTCTCTCAGATCATCAACACCACAGCTAGACCTTCCAAGGACTTCTCTAATGGAAGTACCCTTGACTGGATTCTAGTATCTCATCCTCACTACTTCTCTGACAGTGGTACTCTCCCTGACCCACTCAGTGACCATTTTCCTACCTTTGCTCACCGTCTGTACTCCCCCTTAGAACTGTCCCATACCTATATCTCTACCCAGTCCCTAACAAACTTTAACCCCAATATATTTACAAACTTACTTAAACTGGAACCCACTAAAAACTTTACCCCTAGATAATGCTGTTACCTATTTCAATACAACTTTCTTACACTTGCTAGACTCCCTGGCCCCCCTGAAAACAAAAATAATTAAAAGTAAATCTGTCTCACGGTTAACTAAAGACATCTTAGGCATTATGAGTCTTCAAGACAAAGCTTGGAAACGCTACCAGAAAAACAAAACTACTACCACCCTTAATGAATACAAACTATTGCATAACAAAGTAAAAAAACATATTACTAGAGACCGGAAATCTTATTTTTCTACACTACAAACTAATCACAATACAAACTCCCAAAAATTCTGGGATGGAATCTCCTCTCTTCTTATTCCTGGTAAAAAAGAAACCCCCTGCCCTGACCCAAATGCTGCCGACATTGACCTAGCTGCCCAGTTCAACTCTTTCTTCATTGATTCTATTGCCAAACTAACAACCTTCTTCACTAACCATCCTATTTCCACATCCCAACAGTCACTGGCTTCTTCCTCTTCTAGTACCTTTTCTTTCTCAAGTACCTCCACCTCCGAACCCCCTCCCTTCTCCATACAACCCATCCCCATCTCTACTGTTAAAAAACTCCTAAAAAAGCTGAAACCAAGTTCCAATGCCCCAGACCAAATTCCGTCTTACTTCTTAAAGATATCTGCAGAAGCCATAGCCCTTACCATCTGTATCCTAATAAACCGGTCAGTCACAGAAGGTCAGGTGCCCCAACCCTGGAAAAAGGCCTTTATTATTCCACTTCACAAAGATGGGAGCAACAATCACATCCCAAATTTTCAACCAATTGCCATCCTATCCTCTATTTCCAAACTGCTAGAAAAATGCATCCACCTACAACTGTTACCCTATGTCATAAATAACCAACTCCTAATTCCCACACAACATGGATTCAGGCCTGGCCACAGCACCACCACTGCTCCCCTTTCCTTCCTAGAAACTGTTAAAGCTCCAGCCATATTGTGTCCACCCTCCTATTAGACCAATCTAAGGCCTTTGACACCATCTCTCAAAACCTTCTTCTCACCAAACTCTCAAAACTAAACCTGTCCCCCTCCATTATCAACTGGTTTACCAGCTATCTATCAAATAGGCAACAAGCAGTCAGATGGAAAAAAGCTACCTCCCCATTCTTCAATACTCCCACAGGAGTACTTCAGGGTCCCACTCTAGGGCACCTACTATTTAACATTTTCATAAACGACATCTATCAGACCATCCCTAACACTCATCTCATCGAATATGCTGATTACGCCACCATAATATGTTCTGCCACCTCCATCCCCATTTTAACAAAACTAATTCAAAATGCCTTTTCCTTAACCAAACAGTGGATGCTAGACAACCACTTAGCACTCAATGCCACAAGAACTAAACTTATGTTATTTACCCCTTCAAAAACCACCATCATAGACAAAAACACTTTTACTATCACCAGCCAGAACAATATACCCCTTGAAATAGTATCTAATGCAAAACTACTAGGAGTCCTAATCGATGACCAGCTCAAGTTTGATATCCACCTACAAGCAAGTATTAATAAAACACATAAGAAACTTGGCATGCTCTATCGCCACAATTGGTTTATCTCTCCCTCCACCAAACTAATACACTTTACAACATACCTTATCCCGTCGTTCTTATATGGAGCCCCACTCCTTACTAACCTACAATCCTCCCTCAAAGCAAAATTCTCCTCCTGTTACAGTAAAATTTCAAAATTTGCAACAGGCCACAGATCTTCTGCACACCACTGCACTGCCCTTCACAAACTTAATTGGCTAGAACTACCCAACTACCTCATCTATATTCAACTTACCCAAGCACACAAACTTATCTTTAGCCCCTCCCTCTGCCCCTCCCTTGCCAACACCTTTAAAATGCATCTGCCCAATAGATCCCGAAGATCTAACTCCCAAAATCTGATTGAACTACACAAACCCTCTTGTTCACCAGGCAATCATCTTCTGTCCTTCTCCCTAGCTCGCCTGTGGAATTCTCTCCCTTCACTAATCTGTACCACTAGCAGCCTCTCTTCCTTCAAAACCTTACTCCACTGCCGCCTAACATCCCAGTGGGAATGCTCCTGTTCCCATCCTGCATAATAGTCCCCCAACTTACGCTACTCCTCAGGATCTAGTGCCTTTGCAAACTTTCTCCTATGATGTCTAAACTCTGATAAGAATCTGTTGAAATCATCAGATTTGTATATAAATATGATTGTATAACACTTTTATAAGAATCTGTTGCAATCAACAGATTTTGTATATAAATATGATTGTAGAACACTTTTATTGTCTTTCTTAAAGAATGCCTGCTTTTGCATTTCACTTCTTCTTCTTCCAGCTTTTCCTGGTTAGGGGTCGCCACAGCGGATCACCTGTCCACTCATAATTGGCAGTGGAGTTTTATGGTGTCAAGTTACTGTACTATCTATTGTTATAACTTGCTTTCTAATTAACTTGTATTTGTTTGTTCATTTTACTGGAGCTTTTTTCCCCAAGACTCCATTAAAAATGAGCTCCTAGTGGCTGAGTGGACCATCCTGGCAAACAAACTGCAGATAAATGAATAAATAATAAATAAAGAGCACACAGAGACCACAGACAGTCTGGGGGCTGGTTTCTCCCTCTCTCTCTAGATCCCCAATAAGACTCCCCACTGACACAGCTATAGGGTTAAAATCTCAGCTGAGTGGTAAAGCCAAAACCTCCAGCACCCTCTCTGTCCAACTAGTGCTTCATGTCCCTGCCCAAGTAGCTGACACACACACACACACACACACACACACACACACACACACACACACACACACACACACACACACACACACACACACACACACACACACACACACACACAAAACTCCCAGACACTCCTGGGAAAGGCTGGCACAGGTTTACTAGCTATCCCCCCTTCTGCCCAGACTATAAGGTAGTACCAGTTGCCACCAACCACTCTTTATCAGCTACTATAACGCTATTCCCAAAGGGTGAGCAAGACCAATTCTACTGTGTGATGTTACTATTATCCAAATGGTAAGTGTGACCAACAGCAAAGCTATTTAAGAGTGGCCTGTACAATGTCACCAAATATATATGCAAGTACACTAAGAGCTTAAATATCTCTTAACAAACCAGCCACAATTAAAAGGTTTAAATATATTTAATAACAAATAATAAAAGCACAAGACAAGAATCAATAACTCTACACAATGACAACAGAGTTCAGAATCACAGGAAATAATTTAAAACAACATTGCAGGACAGTCTGGCATAAATACAGAAAACATCTAAACTAATCTTTACTGTATTCCTATCTATATCTAAGAGATACTAGCCCTAAATGAATGACTTACAGAACCAGATGAGAAGTGCTGATGAGAGAATGTTTCTAGATCCAAACACAAATACAAAATGCACAGACTCACTTTCTGAGATAGTTCTTAAATTACTACCAAACATTTCTGCTGGGCTTCTCAGATTACATCATTCTTCGTCACCTCTGCCTTTAGTTCCCAGGCTAACAGAAACTTTAAATTTTAGTACCTCTGTTTCAATAGTGGTATTCCCCAGGGATCTGTCCTGGGAACCCCTACTATTTGGCATCTACTTATCAGTGGTCCAGGAAAAAGACAAAAGGCCTGTTGCTGACCAAGTTTGCAGATGACTGTAAGTTAGGTGCTGTCATTGACTCCTCAAATGATGTTAACATACTACACGAGGGTCTCACAGCAAGAAGTGACTGGTGCCAAAGTCATGATCTTAAGTTAAATGCAAAAACATGTGTTATCCTACAATTCAGCAAAAACATGGTCCCTACTGATTACCACATCAATGGCAAGCCACTAAGCACACAACCTGTGGTAAAAGACCTGGGCACACAGGTTGACAACAATCTTACATTCAACCATCATGTAGCGGCAGTGGTTAGAAAAGCATTTTACTTGGTTCATCTCATAAATAAAGGGATTGCATCCAGAAAAAAATGAGGTTATTACCTCTCTGTACTCCTCCCTCATTAGGCCAATAATTGAGTACAACACCCCGTTTGGTATGTACCTCTCTAAATACCTGCACCAACTGGAAAGGCCACAGAAATACCTCACAAAGAGAATCCATGGCCTCCAACACCTGTCCTATATGGACAGGCTCAAATCACTATCACTCTACTTGGTATCACACAGATTGCTCAGAGGTGATCTGTGTCTTGGCTACAAGGCAATCTCAGACCCTGCCCTACTAGAGATGCTCCATATCTGTAGGTCTAACTCTTTGTGCATTACCCAATTGAAAGGCCTAAATCTAATATGCAACATTAACAAAACCTGTGGGAGAGATAAGTTTGTCTCCCAGACACTGCCCTGTCTTTGGAATAGACTCCCCATATATGTCAAACAAATTATGTCACTAACCCTCTTCAAGCCCAACCTTGATAAGTGGATGGGAAACCACAAATTTGTCCCAGGGGTTCCATGGGTCCCTTATTGACAGGGGTGACAGGTGCTGATTGAGGTTTCTTTTTTGGGAATAAACTCTTAGATAGGCTTGTAAGGGCCCCTGGGCCATTAGCCTAGTAACTTCCTATGATCCTATGATGATAAATTCAAAAGTTGGGATTCTAATGATTTAGGGAGGCTAAAAACTCTACCAGAATACAGGGACTGACTGAGAACACTTGTGTGCAATTGTGCATTAAGTAAAGGTCTCCAGGATTGGACAAGTGCTCTGGCCTTATTAAGCCTGTCTTTCCTACCAGAAGTAATACTTAGTACTGAAAATTGAAGAAGCTGAGACAGAAGTCATAGAGCCATAGAGTCATAGATTAGTATTAGGCTAACTTCCCTTGTGGGCCACTTTAAGCCTAGCTAATTACCCCATGTGAGAATCAAACCCTGTACCTTGTGTCTGCAAGGTAAACACCTTAACCATTATAACAACCTCCCACCCTGAGTATCATCTAATGGCATGGTATCTCCAAACATTGCACAATAACAGAAATTAATTTGACCAGTAGCCATTTTGCGGGTTACTTGTAGACAATGAAAAACCTGTTGTAGTGATGCCCTGTCCTTAGCCAAAAAATGCATGTCACTAGCATAAGATACCTTATCTGCAGGCTAAAGCATTAGGTGTCAAGAGGCTTTATTTCAAGAAATTAATTTTGTTGTGAGTTTCACCACAATGTATTGTACTGTACTGTGCAAACTAGCAGAGCTCTTTTAGAAGGGGTTTGCCCTTTTCTCCTCAGTGGTATGATCATGCAATTTGTATATATAATTTACAGGAGTATGAGAGACAGAGCCACTAACATGGGGGTTGCAGACATGACTGTAATTATGAGTACAGAGAATAGGCAAGAAAGACCTGGAATTTACTGGAGAAAACTGGCAAAGGAACCAAGGTGTTGGGAGCAAATAACTAGAGAAGAAAAGATAATAGAATGTGAACAGGCCATGAAGACATTTGTCTACAGGACAGAGACTGCCTTCCCTATCAGGGACTGATATTAGAGTGTAGGCAAAGAGAAAGGGATAGGGGAAGCCTAGTTGATAGACCTATTCTGGTAGAGTTTTTAGTTGAATCCAGAACAGAAGAGGCATTTAAAAAGGGATAATTAGCAGGGCATATAAAGTATTGCACAATAACTGTAGGAATGAATCAGAGGAGGATTGAAAAGATTAGGAAGAGAGATTGGATAAGCTATTCACAAGGAAACAATGTAAGGCTATATGGCTGGCTCCCAAATATGCAACAAAGTCTAAAAGATTTAGGATTTTTGCTTGGAAGTTTTTACATAGGTATTTTTAAACCCCAAGCAGACGGCAAAGAATTTTTTCACAGGTAGATGGCAAATGTTGAAGCTGTGATGGGGAAGAAAGAGGTAACTGAGGGCATATGCTTTGGGAGTATAATGAGATGACAAATTTAAAAAATTTCATACAGAGTATTGTCAGAATATTGGGTGAGCAACTGGCTTTAAATAAAGAAATGATTTTTTGAGCTGGGATAAAGGATCTGAATTGCCAAGTCATAGTAAGGCATTGTTAAGCTTAATTCTGGTGGCTGCCAAAAAAACAGTTGCTGGAAAATAAAAATCAAAGTCTGAAACAAATGTATTTGAAATAGTGAATATTGTAAGAGAGACAAAATAACTGAAGTGTGGTTTTTAGAAAAGGGTAGGAACAAATTACAAAGAAAAAAACTGAAATTGTGGGAACAACGCATGCAGAATAATGTTTTGCAGGAGGAGTGAGGTTTAAGAGAATTCAAGAACTGATCAATTTATGTAATGTTGGATTGATGATAATTGTATAAAAGAATATAGGATCATAGGAGATTACTAGGCTAATGGTTCTAGGGCCCTTACAACACTAGCCAAATACAACCCCTGTTCCCAAGAATATCAAGGTACTAAATGGAACTAAGTCATCAACTTCTGCCCCTGTCCAAGAGGGACACAGGTGAAACCTCTGGGGTGAATTTGCGGTTTCCCACCTAATCATCCAAACTCTTAAATAGGGTCAGCCAGAGGAGAGGTAACCTATGTGAGATATCTGTCTCTTCAGCAAATCTGAATCTAGCCTATGCTATAAAACACACAAATACTAGTCTCAAACCAGCTGAAAGAATGAAAGAGCAAAACAGTTAAAACTAGATGGCAATTCAGTAATACACAGTTTATAAGTGAAGTACAGGGAATACAAATACTTATTTTTCTGTAGATTTCAAAGGATGCCTTGGATTATCTTTGGATTCACTCCAGACATCAGAGAGAGCACACCAATCCTAGAGGAGCTCCTGTACATATGCATAATGTTTGTAACTGTGAAAATGTCAGCATGGTTTGTTTTCTTTTATATAAGTGTCTGTTTGCCTATGTCTTAAGTGATAATTTCCTAAAGATGTTAAAAAATGAATGGATATGCATTGAACACTGCTGTCAAGCATGCAGAAAAACAGCCATACAATAATTTTATGGAGGAAAATACCATAATCATCCTCACAAAAGGAGGTATAAAAATGATAATTGAAACCATTATGAACTGGAACACCATCAGTGTTAATTTGATGCAAAACATTCAATTCTAACATGATACATACCTTGTACAGCCAATCAGCCTCATCTGAAGATAAGTGTTTAAGTGGCCACTACTCCAAAAGAGCAAGAAAACTGGATCAAGGAAACACATGACTTGGATATAACCCAAAACAGTATTTTCAAATTCAGGTTGATAACACCATAATTTTCCCCCTATTTTCTGTCAAAAACATGAGAAGAATGAAATTCCTTTTAACAGCATTACCCAAAAAGGGATTAATACTTTATTTTTTCTCTGTTCAGCAAAATGCTGTCATCTGGGGAGGTCAACTATCTTCCTAATGGCTGACATCAACATCAGTTTTAAATAAGGAATATGATGTGAGCTGTCAGATAGATCATTAAACTGACAGTGTAGGGTCCAAAGGGATGCTTCTTAGAGGCATACAAAGAGAAAACAGCAGCTATATATTTCTAACAAAAACTAATATTTATAGGTCACCTGCCACTTACCCACTTCAATTGAAATCTTGGAACCAGTTGTTTTGGAAAAGCATTCCATTCATATGATAGATTACTGGTTCAACCTTGATAACATTTGTTTTATCACTAAATACACCCCCAAATTATGAAACAGTCTGAAAAAGGCACATGAATATCTTCATCAGGTACCTTATAAAAGAAGAAGAAAAATAATACTAATCTTACAAAGCAGCATATTACTTACAAAGGGGGGAATTAAACTCCCCCACCCACAGAATAGGAGACTGATTGCAACAGTTGTTAATAACTGGCAAAAAAATCTCATATCAGAAACAGAAATATAGACATATAACCATGACATGAAAAACAAGCTGAAACTGTGCAGTGCCCTAGTCGATGATATCGGGTTCATATTACGTTATTGAAAAATAATTTAATCGAACCATCAAAACTTCGAAATGGCAGCATTTCAAAGCTTGTATTGTAGGGGGCTGTGCCACCCCACACCCCCCGCTAAATATATATTCCAACTCCGAGATCACATTACAGTGAGGAAAGGGCAAATATTCCAATCCTCACTATACTGCAATCCCACAACGCGATCTTCAAAATGCAGCCATTTCGAAGTTTTGATGGTTCGATTACATTATCTTTTGATAACATAATAGGAACCCAATGATAGCGAGGTCTAAGATTTGGATGGAGGTGTTGAGTAGTACAGTGACTAGACCAGAACAGCAATCAACACCCAAGGAATATGACTTGTGCTTGAGATCTCCCTTCACAGAAAACAACACTAATACTAAGGAAACAAAGTCTATTAAAACATAAACATGGACACCAGTGGGACATGTGAAGTTCTCACTGCTCACTTTTGATGCAAGTGACAGTCAGGGCTGCCAAATAAAGCCTTTCCAAAGTCCTCTGTGAATAGGCATTGTAATGCTATGACCCTTTCTGGCATTGCTGATGGTTATTATATTTACCTACTAAAATAAACCCAGCTTAAGGGAAAGTGGAGGTCCCCTAACCTTCCTGATGATCATTTTCAGAGCCTGCTGTATCAGAATCCCTCTTCCTCCTGCACTTGTAAAAGCGGAGAAACAATTACTTCTATCTGTATACCTGGAACAGGTGGTGGAGACACTACAGGTAGATTTGTCTCCAGCAAGTCAGAGCTAAGAACAGCAGATGGTTTTGAGGACACAACAGGTAGATCTGGCTGCAGCAAACCAGAGCTAACAGAAGCAGAGGATGATTTGGGGTGGGGGGGTTGCTTATGGGAAGGAGAAGACAAAGTGGTAGCAGCAGAAACGGATGCAGTTTCAATCTGTGTATCAGAACTAGGCCATGGAGAACCAAAGAAGGAGGAAGGGACAGACTCTCTGGGTTGTTGAACAGCATCTGGACAGTCTAACTAGAAAAAACAATGACATGGAAACACGTGCAAAACGGTACACAAGCTAAAACAACATGGCACACTGCTTACACTTCTTTTTTTTTTTTTAGAATTTGAACTAAAGTGAGTCAGATGATTATGAAAATAACATGCCTTAGGTTAGAAAAAACAGCAAACGTTGCCCCTACAATTATGTTGTTGTTGTGTCTTTCGGCTTTTCCCGGTTAGGGGTCGCCACAGCAGAACTCCGTTCAGCTAATGATTGGCAGTAGATTTTTACGTACTGAGTTGCCGGCTCTGACGCACAACCTTCAATGAAGGTATGACCATTCACGCATGTCTCCACACAGAAGACGCTCTAGCTGAGAATCGAACAGGACAACGTCTTACTGTGAGGTGACAACGCTACCACAGCACCACCATAACAGTAATAATATTTGGCAAGTGAACAACCTAATTATCAACCCCATTTAGATCAACCCACTTGTCCATCCCACTGTGTAAATACCCCATGAATCAGAAACACAAGAATCAGATAAAAACAATGAATGTCCTCTGCCTTTAAAACATCCATTTGGAATCGCAAATATAATCTTTTGCGAGTCTGAATGCTGAGGTCTTGTACAAGGAAGTCAGTCGAAGGAGCTTTAGATTGTCTGGAGATTAACAACTCCAGGAACCTAAAGGTCAAAACAGCAGTCTGAAAGGTAAAGGAGAAGAATAATCACAGAGAATGCAACAAAGATGGCCGAATAAAATGTCTCTTCTTGTCACATTTACACTTCTGCACAATACGTATATAGGGGTTGCTTCCGCTGTACTGTAGCAATTTGTCACTTCTCTCCCCCTTAAAAAAAGTGTACATCTGACGCTGTAGTGGCATGAGACTGGGAAACTCGATAGAAATTGGAAAAAATGAGTTAGAAGTAAGAGGATGAACTACAGGACTATGAGGCAAGGGTGCCTGCAGGCAGATGCAAGGGGGTGCACTTGCACCCCCCTGGAATGAGCTGACCAGGAGAAAAATACATTGTGTTTTGCGTTCTTTTTTATTTATATTTTTTTGTGTTCTTCTTTAAGAAAGATCCTGCTGGTCTGGCCCCATAATTTTTTGTGTTCTTCTTTAAGAATGGTCTTGCTGGTCTGGTCGCATCACTTGCGTGCATCCAGATGTCCAGTTCTTCCGGTCGCATCACATCTGTGCATGCAGAAGTCCTGTTCTTCCTGTTTGCCTGCCCACGCTATTTGAAATTGCTTCCTTTCCTCTCTGCCCGCCCGCGCTATTTGAAATTTGATTATTTTCCTGTCCACCCGACCGCGTTATTTGGAAATCACAGAGAATTTACAAGTGGATTACATTTGCTGCACAGACATTATGAAGTAAGTGTATAAGGGAATTGGGAAGGAATTTATTAGCTGAAGTCTGCAGAACTTATGAAGTAAGGATGTATGTGTGTGTTTGATTGCTGGACAGACGTTGTGTCGTTTACCACTCATTTTGCTGATATTTTTGACTTTTAGTGCATGAATTTGTAGCTGGAGGTACAAATATCTTGGAGCTCGGAAACATCTGTTAAGTAAAGTTTGTGCTTCTAAAGGGAGCATGCATTCAATTCAAAGTCTAAGTTGAGATAGCTGTATTTATTATTCCTTACATTTCAGATAGACCCATTATATTTCAAACATTAATCTAGCTATCATGTGATGTACAGAAAAGAGAGTGGTGGGGGTTTACTGAGTGACTGCTCCTGACTTGCAGCTGGAATACAGATACCTGATTCTGCAACTTGCTAGCAGAAGTGAGTGATTTGGTATCGGGAGTTAGTTTAGCTCCTGTATTTGCTGACAGGTGGTCACACATTGTGTAACACATTGCATTTAAGTTACCTGGCACTTGCTCACTAAAGCAATTATATAAGTCAGCTCTAAAAAATTAAAAGCACTACACCCTCACAAACTCCCCTTGAGTACCTTGTTCCCCATTGGCCCTTTTTTCAATTATAAAGGAATTCCCAATACTATTCCAGTATGTCCAACGGTCACTTGTCAATCTCCTCTCCGGTCCAGCTGGTGAAACTGGGAATCTTGAGGCAATGTTACAACTGCCTCATGTACACAGACAACCCACTCCTCCTCCCAACAAATTCCAACACATGTGAGAGATGCAACCATGTAGCCAAACTGGAGGCTAAGCTCTCTCAACTCAGCACTGGCGTAACCAGTCAGGAGGAGAAGGAAACCACACTCACTACAATTCCAGTCTCACATAGACCTACCACGACAACAAACCAAACACATAAACACACAAAACATACTGGAGGGTCTAAATAAAATCTGCCTAAGCAGCAGAGACCTCCAAAGCAGACACCCAAGCAACCGCTACCCCAAAACAAAACACGTGCAACACATAGCTCACAAAGCCAGTGTGCCGAACAGTCACAGCACTTAAGGCTAAACAACACACCTGATACACTTGTAATAGGTGACTCTATCGTCAGGCACACTGACGCCCGCTCACCAGGCTGAACAAGGAGAAGGTCACGGTGAGCTGCCTGTCGGGCGCTAGGATCCGCCACATAACACAAGCACTCAGGTCACTCCAAGGCAAGCACAAATATGACTCAGTCATTGTCCATGCTGGTGTGAATGACCTGAGACGTACCTCCCTGGACTACATGAAAAGAGACATAGAGGAGCTCTCTGAGCATGTAGCCCAGGCCGGTATGACCCTGACCTTGAGTAGCATCTTACCCTCACCAAGAATGATGCCACAATATGAAGACAAGATGATCAATTTCAACAATTGGCTTAAGTGTTGGTGTCATTCAAAGGTGGTAATCCATTAAGTACAGAAGAAGTCATTATAGACCTGGGGACCCAAGTTGATAACAATCTCTCATTTGACAACCACGTGGCCAAAGTGGTTAGAAAAACATTTTATGTAGCCCACCTAATCATGAAGGGATTCACATCTAGATCAGGGGAGGTCATCGTGCCTCTTTACTCATCCCTCATAAGGCCCATAATTGAGTACAATGCCCCTTTTTGGATGTACCTTACCAGACACCTGCAGCAACTGGAAAGACTCCAAAAGTACCTCAGCACTGAAATAAATAGGACATGCTGGAGGGACAGATTCATAACCCAGAGGCTCTCTTCACTCTGGAATAAAATCCCAGTCCAGGTTAGGCAGAGTCTCACATTGACTCTCTTCAAGAGGAATCTTGATGAGTGGATGGGAGATCGTAGGTTTACCCCGGCTATCACTTCTGTGTCACTGTTAGACAGAGGCACAGTATACTAACCTCAAAAAAGGCATAGCAAAATTAATTTAAAATGGGTGGCGAAAGCCAAACACACTCTGGCTAGGCTTATAAATGCCCTAGGGCAGATAGCCTAGTATGAACCTATGAACCTATGATATACAGAAAACTGGTACAGTAATTAAATGAGCAGCCCTATGGGTAATTCTCAGTTGTTTTATCGTATGCTGCCTGTGGACAGTTCAGTTTTATGAACAAGATAGGAACAGATGCATATTGCACAGTGCTGTATATGATCTGGTAATTTGATGTCAGTGATGAGAGTTAAGAAGCAGACTGAAAGTAACTAGCAGAGAGACCAACACCAAACTCTGGACATGAGTAGCTTGAATTTCATCAAGTTTCTGCTGTTATTTTTCTGTTGTGGACAATGGCACACCATGTCCTGTCTCTGTAATGCTCAGACTCTTAAAAAATATATTGAATAAGTGCAGTTGCTGGGGTTCCTTATATAGTCATTGCCATGTTGTTTAAGGTAATGACTAACGCAGACCGCATCCTGATGAACTAATCACAGCTCATATAATACTCACCCACTCCATGTGCAACTCTGACACTGTTTAAATGATGGTGACATCCTTGGGAGATGCAAATGCTCTCTGACTACTGCTGATGTATGACTGCGTCGGATTTCTTAATTTAAGATTTTTATTTCCTGATTTTTTATTGTTATTCTGCTATAGTTTGCTTTATTTTTAAATGATGTTTTTCTTAAAGTTTTTTTTTTTTTTTTTTTACCTCGGAGTTTAAAAGGTCTTTGCTAGGGTCATTTAGAAAAAAATCCTTTTCCATTCACTGACTGCAAAGGAATTAAATCTAGATAATCGGTGGGAGGAGATGGGAAGTAAGATTTCTTATTTAGACTTGGCAAAACAAGAAGGGATTTAATCACTGTAAAATGCAAGTGCTCTGAAACTGCTACTGGTGTTGGATGGTACTTGATTGATTTTTCCCATACCTGCTCCATCCCTGTTGTGCTTTTCAGTTGCCTGCCTCTACTGTAAATTTAACATTTGTGACCTCCTCCTAGTCTCATCTTATCTGCTTATATTACAGGGTAGTAAAAGGTCAAATTGGGAAGATTCATCACTTAGCCTGTTAAAGCTCGAGTTAACTTCTGCTTCATATCATCCCACTCACTTAATGAACACTGCAATACTTGAAGAATTAAACTTTTTTTCCATCTTACTTTTAAAATTTGTAACCTCTGGGACAAGATTGCCAATCATTGTAGAGCCTAGTAACTGCTTCTCATGAATCAGTTTGGGATTGGTGCTTTTGTTTTTCTCCTGACGAGAGAAGGAACAAATAGACATTATTTCCTAGCCTTCTTACAGATCACCACTCATTGGAAAGCCTGATAAATGCTTGTTAGGACTCACTTTGGGAGTAATGCTACTGTTTTGTTCCTGCTGAGAGAAGGATCAGAGAAACACTGGTCCGTGCATGTATCTGATTGACCTGTGTTTATGGGACTTCTCTGACTGGTCTGCTTGTAGTTTTGTGGGAACCTTTTCATGGTCCTTGTGTTGCTTGGCATTCTGTTGAGATGAGCTGCTGCTGTATGTTCTGCCCAGGATACCTACCAAGAGAAGACTATAGCGAATATACTGCACCCAGCAACATCTGGGAGATTACTGCTTGTCAGGAAACAGTGGAGTATTTGTGCTACTGTTTGCTTCTCTTGAGAGAATGAGAAAGTCTCCATTGATTTCTAGCTGTGTGCAGCTGTGCTGAGACCAGCACTAGTACCAGGTAGTAGCCAATAGATGAATCACCATTATTCATCATTCTTGGCTGACTTAATGCTTTCATTTCAATCCTTACTGCTAGATTAGCTAACATCTCACCTAAGAGTATCTCCCTAAATACTCCATCCATAAGTCTTTATGGTCTTCTCTTATAATCTGCCTCCATCCTTTGAGTACTGTGACAAGCTGTAGTCCTCCACCATCTGGCAGCATGGTTCAACAGTCTGCTGTTACGCATCTATGGCCAGTCTGATCATATTACGTGCAGGCAGTGTAGCAACTGCCTTATGCATACTGTCTTTTCACTACTTCTACCAACTGATACCAAAACTTATATAAGATGCAAATTTTTAAGAAACATGGAAGCAAACAGTTTGCAATTAAAATTTCAAAGGCTCATTCTCAAACAGCATGTGACCAAAAGTATTTTTTCAAAGTTTCACAATGCCGAACTACAATAATACGAAATCATAATAATGAAAGTATAGCTTAATTCATTATTATGATTTTGGCATTGTGAATGGAGATTGTCGTACAGTGGGGATTGGGGAAGTTACCTTTTTCCTCACTGTAGTATGATCTCGGAGTTGGTATATATAATTTGCAAGGGGTGTTGGGGAGCACAGCAGGGCTTGCCCGTGAAGTAAGGGTGTGTAAGGATATAGGTTATACAGCTGGTGTTTCTCCTTATGCTGTTTCTCCTGATGTTCCAGTCTAGTCAGGGACCCTGCAGTAAAATTATTACTAGTTATAACATCTGTAGATCAGATGTTCCAATCAAGTCAGGGACCCTGCAGTAAAATTATTACTATCTGTAGATCAGTGTCTCCTGTGATAGACAGATAGCTGGTTTTACCTAAGTGCGATCAAAGCACACTTTTTTGGTTCACTGTTTATTAAAATTCAAATATTGAAAATATTGAGCCAAAAACTAAAAAATGTATATCTTTGTTTGCAAGGGGCAAGCCCACTGCACATCCATCATGTGGATGGCTCTGCCTCACATCCTACTAAATTATACATACCACCTCCACAGGTGCACCACAGTGGAGAAAATGGCAAGAACCCACAAAAAGAACTCACCTGGGTCAGACTCACGGTAACACTAAATATTAGAGCTGAAGGCACTCAACCACCACTGCTTTAACCACATGTAGTAGCAGATACTGCATGCCTTCCTTGGGAGGTAGTACCACTGTAGTTCAGTAGTTAAAAGAACTCACCTGGGTCAGACTCACTGTAACATTAAATATTAGAACTGAAGGCACTCAACCACCACTGCTTTAACCACATGTAGTAGCAGATACTGCATGCCTTCCGTGGGAGGTAGTACTACTGTAGTTCAGTAGTTAAAAGAACTCACCTGGGTCAGACTCACGGTAACACTAAATATTAGAGCTGAAGGCACTCAACCACCACTGCTTTAACCACATGTAGTAGCAGATACTGCATGCCTTCCTTGGGAGGTAGTACTACTGTAGTTCAGTAGTTAAAAGAACTCACCTGGGTCAGACTCACGGTAACACTAAATATTAGAACTGAAGGCACTCAACCACCACTGCTTTAACCACATGTAGTAGCAGATACTGCATGCCTTCCTTGGGAGGTAGTACTACTGTAGTTCAGTAGTTAAAAGAACTCACCTGGGTCAGACTCACGGTAACACTAAATATTAGAACTGAAGGCACTCAACCACCACTGCTTTAACCACATGTAGTAGCAGATACTGCATGCCTTCCTTGGGAGGTAGTACTACTGTAGTTCAGTAGTTAAAAGAACTCACCTGGGTCAGACTCACGGTAACACTAAATATTAGAACTGAAGGCACTCAACCACCACTGCTTTAACCACATGTAGTAGCAGATACTGCATGCCTTCCTTGGGAGGTAGTACTACTGTAGTTCAGTAGTTAAAAGAACTCACCTGGGTCAGACTCACGGTAACACTAAATATTAGAACTGAAGGCACTCAACCACCACTGCTTTAACCACATGTAGTAGCAGATACTGCATGCCTTCCTTGGGAGGTAGTACTACTGTAGTTCAGTAGTTAAAAGAACTCACCTGGGTCAGACTCACGGTAACACTAAATATTAGAACTGAAGGCACTCAACCACCACTGCTTTAACCACATGTAGTAGCAGATACTGCATGCCTTCCTTGGGAGGTAGTACTACTGTAGTTCAGTAGTTAAAAGAACTCACCTGGGTCAGACTCACGGTAACACTAAATATTAGAACTGAAGGCACTCAACCACCACTGCTTTAACCACATGTAGTAGCAGATACTGCATGCCTTCCTTGGGAGGTAGTACTACTGTAGTTCAGTAGTTATAAGAACTCACCTTGGTCAGACTCACGGTAACACTAAATATTAGAACTGAAGGCACTCAACCACCACTGCTTTAACCACATGTAGTAGCAGATACTGCATGCCTTCCTTGGGAGGTAGTACTACTGTAGTTCAGTAGTTATAAGAACTCACCTTGGTCAGACTCACGGTAACACTAAATATTAGAACTGAAGGCACTCAACCACCACTGCTTTAACCACATGTAGTAGCAGATACTGCATGCCTTCCTTGGGAGGTAGTACTACTGTAGTTCAGTAGTTAAAAGAACTCACCTGGGTCAGACTCACGGTAACACTAAATATTAGAACTGAAGGCACTCAACCACCACTGCTTTAACCACATGTAGTAGCAGATACTGCATGCCTTCCTTGGGAGGTAGTACTACTGTAGTTCAGTAGTTAAAAGAACTCACCTGGGTCAGACTCACGGTAACACTAAATATTAGAACTGAAGGCACTCAACCACCACTGCTTTAACCACATGTAGTAGCAGATACTGCATGCCTTCCTTGGGAGGTAGTACTACTGTAGTTCAGTAGTTAAAAGAACTCACCTGGGTCAGACTCACGGTAACACTAAATATTAGAACTGAAGGCACTCAACCACCACTGCTTTAACCACATGTAGTAGCAGATACTGCATGCCTTCCTTGGGAGGTAGTAATACTGTAGTTCAGTAGTTAAAAGAACTTACCTGGGTCAGACTCACGGTAACACTAAATATTAGAACTGAAGGCACTCAACCACCACTGCTTTAACCACATGTAGTAGCAGATACTGCATGCCTTCCTTGGGAGGTAGTACTACTGTAGTTCAGTAGTTATAAGAACTCACCTGGGTCAGACTCACGGTAACACTAAATATTAGAACTGAAGGCACTCAACCACCACTGCTTTAACCACATGTAGTAGCAGGTACTGCATGCCTTCCTTGGGAGGTAGTACTACTGTAGTTCAGTAGTTATAAGAACTCACCTTGGTCAGACTCACGGTAACACTAAATATTAGAACTGAAGGCACTCAACCACCACTGCTTTAACCACATGTAGTAGCAGATACTGCATGCCTTCCTTGGGAGGTAGTACTACTGTAGTTCAGTAGTTAAAAGAACTCACCTGGGTCAGACTCACGGTAACACTAAATATTAGAACTGAAGGCACTCAACCACCACTGCTTTAACCACATGTAGTAGCAGATACTGCATGCCTTCCTTGGGAGGTAGTACTACTGTAGTTCAGTAGTTAAAAGAACTCACCTGGGTCAGACTCACGGTAACACTAAATATTAGAACTGAAGGCACTCAACCACCACTGCTTTAACCACATGTAGTAGCAGATACTGCATGCCTTCCTTGGGAGGTAGTACTACTGTAGTTCAGTAGTTAAAAGAACTCACCTGGGTCAGACTCACGGTAACACTAAATATTAGAGCTGAAGGCACTCAACCACCACTGCTTTAACCACATGTAGTAGCAGATACTGCATGCCTTCCTTGGGAGGTAGTACTTCTGTAGTTCAGTAGTTATAAGAACTCACCTGGGTCAGACTCACGGTAACACTAAATATTAGAACTGAAGGCACTCAACCACCACTGCTTTAACCACATGTAGTAGCAGATACTGCATGCCTTCCTTGGGAGGTAGTACTACTGTAGTTCAGTAGTTAAAAGAACTCACCTGGGTCAGACTCACGGTAACACTAAATATTAGAGCTGAAGGCACTCAACCACCACTGCTTTAACCACATGTAGTAGCAGATACTGCATGCCTTCCTTGGGAGGTAGTACTACTGTAGTTCAGTAGTTATAAGAACTCCTCTGGTTCCGACTCACTGTAACACTAAATATTAGAGCTGAAGGCACTCAACCACCACTGCTTTAACCACATGTAGTAGCAGATACTGCATGCCTTCCGTGGGAGGTAGTACTACTGTAGTTCAGTAGTTAAAAGAACTCACCTGGGTCAGACTCACGGTAACACTAAATATTAGAGCTGAAGGCACTCAACCACCACTGCTTTAACCACATGTAGTAGCAGATACTGCATGCCTTCCGTGGGAGGTAGTACTACTGTAGTTCAGTAGTTATAAGAACTCCTCTGGTTCCGACTCACTGTAACACTAAATATTAGAGCTGAAGGCACTCAACCACCACTGCTTTAACCACATGTAGTAGCAGATACTGCATGCCTTCCTTGGGAGGTAGTACTACTGTAGTTCAGTAGTTATAAGCAAACATGCTTCGTTTTTGTTTGTTTGCTTTTGCAATGGAGAGCACATGAAATGGCACTTTACATGTTCTGAACACAGCTACTATAACTGTACCTCAAGCACGTATTTCTGCTGGAAAAATAACAGAGAAGTTTAAGGTTCTGAGCTGACAATGTGTTTCATGCTTTAGTCCATATAATAGCTCCCTCATGTTTCTGCTTGCATACTGTGCAGTATAAAAGAAATTATTTAACTAGGCAGTTTTCCCGGACTTTCCACAAAAAGAGGTATTTGTGACCAGTAGGTTTTCCCAGTTAACCAGACAAATAAATAAAAAATTTAGAGCTCAAGAAAGCTGTTTTTATTCCTCTTTAGCACAGAGAAATAAAGTCCTGATCCTGACTGTAGCCCAGATGACGTGGGATCAAAAAGTAATTCGGGCATTGGAGGAGCCTGTGGCAGGGGGTGGGGGGAGTGAGAATGATTTTGGCTTTCTAATCCTAGAGGGAAGGTGGCAATCTAAACAACTGAATGAATGATATTTAGCAAAGAAATGTTTTACAGAATGCACCAGAGCTGGGATGTGCACAGTCACCAAGCTGTGCATTGACTGTTGCATAACAGCTTGTACAAGTCACAGGGGTAGTGTTGTGGGTTTCTGTGGGTTTCAGTGACTGTGTGGTAATGGAGGAGTAGTACCGGCATACAACTCTGATAATGGCCTTCTTTGATCAGCTGTCATCCAAAATGGAGTATGATGGCAAGCAGAAGTAGAAAAACAATAAAAACAAGTGCTGCTCTTGTCTTAGCTCAAAAGTACAGCTGTCATTAGTGTTAACTTACACTGTTTAGCTGAAGATAGATAACTTAACAGCCATCTATGCAAATATAACCACTGCAGCTGCACACAGAGGCTATCACTTTGTGGATGTGAATGTTTCCCCTGTGTGTATCTAGTCAAATGGTGCATATATCTCCCAAGCAAGGTCATAGTACTATCATATATTTCATCTAGAATCTATGCAATCTCACTGAAAGTGAATGTTAACAAAGGAAAATGCTAGCAGTTACATTATTGTAGAGTATCCAGTCCACCAATATAATAGCAGAGCATCTATCTGTGCCACCAGTTACCAAAGGTTCATAGGTTCATACTAGGCTATCTGCCCTAGGGCATTTATAAGCCTAGCCAGAGTGTGTTTGGCTTTCGCCACCCATTTTAAATTAATTTTGCTATGCCCTTTTTCGAGTTTAGTATACTGTGCCTCTGTCTAACAGTAACACATAAGTGATACCCGGGGTAAACCTACGATCTCCCATCCACTCATCAAGATTCCTCTTGAAGAGAGTCAATGAGGGACTCTGCCTAACCTGGACTTGGATTTTATTCCAGAGTGAAGGGAGCCTCTGGGTTATGAATCTGTCCCTCTAGCATGTCCTATTTATTTCAGTGCTGAGGTTCAAGTCTCTCGAGCACGTAGCTCGATGGGATTTGGATTTTCTGAGGTGCAGCATGTCCATTAATTCCGGGTTGGACATGGCTTTATACGTCAGGCAGAGATCGCCTCTGAGCAGGCGGTATGCCACTGAGTAGAGCTGGAGTTTCTTTAACCGGGCAGCATATGGCATCTGTTTGAGCCCTATGATCCTCTTGGTGAGGTACTTTTGGAGTCTTTCCAGTTGCTGCAGGTGTCTGGTAAGGTACATCCGAAAAGAGGCATTGTACTCAATTATGGGCCTGATGAGGGATGAGAAAAGAGGCACGATGACCTCCCCTGATCTAGATGTGAATCCCTTCATGATTAGGTGGGCTATATAAAATGTTTTTCTAACCACATTGGCCACGTGGTTGTCAAATGAGAGATTGCTATCAACTTGGGTCCCCAGGTCCCTAATTACTTCTTCTGTACTTAATGGATCACCACCTATGTGGTAATTTGTGGGCAGTTTGTTTTTGCCAAAGGGGATGACTATACACTTTTTGGAGTTTAGCTTGAGGCCATGGCTCTGGCACCAGTTGTCTGTTTCTATGAGGCCCTTTTGGAGGATGCTTGTGTCGGCTGTAAAGTCGATTATGGCGCCCAGTTTGCAGTCATCTGCGACCTTAGTCAGCCACAGTCCTTCCGTGTTGGCCTGTACCTCCGAGAAATATATACCGAACAAGAGAGATCCCAGGACTGAGCCTTGTGGGACGCAACTTGTAACTGGTTTGGAGTCTGACATGGCTCCAGCAATTCTAACCATGTGGGTTCTGTCCTTGAGCCAGTTTGCAACCCATCTAGTGACATAGGGGTTTATATTTAAGCTGGTGAGCTTATCTATAATGCCCGAGTGGGGTATTGTATCAAAGGCTTTTGAGAGGTCGAGGTAGGCTGTATGGACCACCTTCAACTCGTCAATGGCCTTGGTGACTGTTTCAAAGAAATCAACCAGGTTTGAAAGGCAGGATCTGCCCTTAACAAAGCCGAACTGGGTAGGATCCATTGTCTGTAGGTCCCCAATATCTTTATTTATGAGGTCCATGATGATCCTTTCCATAGCTTTGCAGACCAAGCTAGTCAGGCTTATGGGGCGATAGTTTCCAGGATCCGTTGAGGCACCACCTTTGTGGAGAGGGACCACTGTTGCTGTACGCCACTCTTTGGGTACATATCCTGTAGTAAGGCTGAGATTGAACAGTAGTTTGGGTTTAGCTCTTCTTGGAGTTCATGTAGGATGCAGCCCGGGACACCATCTGGTCCCATTGATGCTGTGTTTTTTGATTTGGAGAGGGCAGCTCTTACCTGAGCATCTGAGATGTCAGGGGGGGCAGCACTCTGCAGGGATAAATATTTGCCCTTTTGGTGGGGAGTGGGGGAGAAGTTTGCACTGAACCTGTCAGCTAGGATGTTGGCAATGTCTGTGGGTTCGGTGTATTTTTTGTCAATGTGGACTAATTCTGAGCATATCTGGGAATTCCCACCCAGGTTCCTAACATAACTAAAGAAAGCCTTGTGATTATCCTAGTGTCCTGTGCAATTTTTCTCTCGAAGCTGGCCTTAGACGATTTTATGAGTGCCCGTAGTTTTTTGCTAATACTGATCAGAGATGCCTTCCCTTTTTGGGATTTTGCTCTATCATGTAGTAGCTTCCTCCTTCTATTGTATAGTTTGTTTATGGCTGGGGTCCACCAGACAGGACGTCTGCCTTTGGAGGATTGGGTCTTGGTTTTATTTGGGATTGCATGATCCATGCATTCCTGAAGGTGTTCATAGAATGCGTTTATAAAGGATTCTGCGGTCTGGGCCGTATTTTCCACAGGCCCGGGGGCTTTGAAGGATTCCACCTCGGTTTTGAGGAGTGTGAAATTTGCTTTTGAGAGGTTTTTCACTGTGGTTTTCAGGGCAGGGGGTGGAGTCGGGATGTGAATATCCAGTGAGATTAGTTTATGGTCTGATCTTACCAGTGAGGGATACACTTCTGGTCTGGAGCATAGAGTCCCCATGTTAGTGATGATCAGGTCCAGTATGTTTTCCCCTCTTATGGGAGTGGTACCAAGTTGTTCCATAGCATTTGAGTTTATAAATTCTCAGAACCTTTGGGCTAGGGTGTTGGAGCTAGAGTAATGCTCCCAGTCTATGTTTGGGTAGTTGAAGTCACCCAATATAATGGTGCTTGGAGAGACCTTCATATTTTCCAGTGTTCTCAGGAAGGCCGAGTGGGGTTCCTGGGTTTGGGAGGGTGGTCTGTAGCAGGCTATAAACTGGAAGGCAGTTTTACCCACTGTTAGTTGCACATGGATAGTCCCTGATGCTTCGTGCTGTGCCACCAACCTGGAGGTGTGGGTATCTTTGACGAATATTGATACTCCCCCTCCTTTTGTGGTACGGTCCTAGTTTTGGGGCCGAAAAGCATGGTATGAGGTATAACCTGGTAGTGCTGGGGTGCTCTCAGGAGCCTTGAACCAGGTTTCTGTTACTGCACAGATATCGATGTTCTCCATGCTAAGGAGAGTTTCGAGTGCATGCATCTTGAGGTTTAGACTTCTGCCATTGAGTAGCATTACTCTTAGTTTCTTATCCCTTGTGATACCTATGGAGGTGGGTTTGTCTTTTGAGCCTTGCCTAAAAAAGGCACTATGGGGTTAGCAAGAGCCTTTGCCAATATCCGAAAGCCCAGGGGTGACAGGTGCAAGCCATCCCTAGCGAAGCATCGTGGCTTGTCGAGCATGTCATCCCAGGCTGACAGGCATTGGATCCTCTTTGAATGACACCAATACTTAAGCCAATTGTTGAAATTGATCATCTTGTCTTCATATTGTGGCATCATTCTTGGTGAGGGTAAGATGCTACTCAAGGTCAGGGTCATACCGGCCTGGGCTACATGCTCAGAGAGCTTCTCTATGTCTCTTTTCATGTAGTACAGGGAGGTACGTCTCGGGTCATTCACACCAGCATGGACAATGACTGAGTCATATTTGTACTTGCCTTGAAGTGACCTGAGTGCTTGTGTTATGTGGCAGATCCTAGCGCCCGACAGGCAGCTCACCGTGACCTTCTCCTTGTTTAGCCTGGTGAGCAGGACGTCAGTGTGCCTGACGATAGAGTCACCTATTACAAGTGTATCAGGTGTGTTGTTTAGCCTTAAGGGCTTTGACTGTTTGGCACACTGGCTTTGTGAGCTATGTGTTGCACGTGTTTTGTTTTAGGGTAGTGGTTGCTTGGGTGTCTGCTTTGGAGGTCTCTGCTGCTTAGGCAGACTTTTATTTAGTGCCTCTGAGTATGTTTTTGTGTGTTTATGTGTTTGGTTTGCTGTCGTGGTAGGTCTATGTGAGACTGGAATTGTAGTGAGTGTGGTTTCCTTCTCCTCCTGACTGGTTTCGCCAGTACTGAGTTGAGAGAGCTTAGCCTCCAGTATGGCTATATGGTTGCATCTCTCACATGTGTTGGAATTTGTTGGGAGGAGGAGAGGGTTGTCCGTGTACATGAGGCAGTTGTAACATCGCCTCAAGATTCCCAGATTCACCAGCTGGACTGGAGAGGAGATTGACAACTGACTTTTGGACATGCTAGAGTAGTATTGGGAATTCCTTTGTAATTGAAAAAAAGGGCCAATGGGGAATGAGGTACTCAAGGGGAGTTTGTGAGGGTGTAGTGCTTTTAATATTTTAGTGCTGACTTATATAATTGCTTTAGTGAGCAAGTGCCAGGTAACTTAAATGCAATGTGTTACAGGTAACTTAAATGCAAAAATGACAAACAGTAACTTTCTTTCAAGTGAAACAAGGAAATAAGTACAGTAAGCAATGCAGATATCACTAGGGATCCACAGAAGTGCTGAAAAGCTGTGTTTTAGGTGGAATTAGCGTTTCAGGGAAATAACAAGCAAACAAACAAGCAGCATACAAATAAAGCTAGATTCAGCAGGCCTGGATCTAGTCTATGCTACAGCAAACAAGGTGTACCAATTTCAGTAAGAAACAGTTCAAATATGCAGGCACTATAAGCCTTTAACCAGAAATTCCCAGCTCAGAAGGGCAGAGTCCAGCCTCTCCTCCCACAAGAGTGCAGACCACGAACCTTCTTAATGTAAAATAACTGGCCTGAAGCCCAAGTGCTTAAACCAGACATTATTTATCAGCTTGGGGGCCAAAGGGCTATTCATGGAAGGAAGAATGAATGATTATCAGTCTGGTCACCTTTCCTGAGGGTGAATTTAGGGGAATCCTGCTTCCGAAGAGACACCTACTAATGGGTGGCAGTCATTGGCTGATGTATGTGCTGTTAGAGCAGTGTGGACATGAAGCTTATCAGGGTGGTATAGGGGATGGGTGCCCACACTTAGACCCTGCATGTTACCATTGCACTTGATGTGTAGGTAGTACAAAACAAAAAAGTGCTCTAATAATTTTCTTATCTCTTTTTTGTTTTGGTGCCATTAGTTACCATGGTACCACTACCAAACAATGAAAATGGTAGAGAGCTTCACTTTGGACTACACGAGAAAGTCCTGAAGTATCTTGCTATTTTGGTATGTACTGCATAGGGTTTTAGAACAGTTTCCAGGTGTACAACTGAACACAATTTTTCTGAGTTCCACATTTGAATGAATACCAAAAACTTACATTAGAATTCAAACATTTCTTTTTTAGTGAGGATTCTAGCCCCCCCCACACACACGTCTCCTTTAGTATGCTTCTCCAACTGTACCCCGTCACTAATTTAATATTCTGTGAGGTTGCCACTTCCCCTTGAAAGGGAAATTTCTGTTGTAGTGCTCTCCACTGAATGGGGTGCATCTTCTCACACAAGGGCACTTAAATCAGTGTCCATTACAAACAGAAGGCAGTAGTCTTTCCAGACCACACTCTGTGTTCTTATTATCCAAACTGGGAAGATAGCTCTGATATCCTCTCTGTGGAATTTCTCAAGGAATGAAAATTCATCTTGCCAGGAGACTCGGAATATTTATCATAGGTAGAATCTAAGTTGTTGCAGCTGAACAATTCACCCATAATTTCCTAATAATTCAAGACAACCATTTCCCCTTGACCACAAAACTTCCTAAACATGCCAAAACAGTATGGCTCACAAAAGAGTTTCCATTGGGTTTCCACACCTATAAATCCTACTTTATGCAGATGACATGGTTCTCTATAGGTCTAGCTAGTACCAGCACCATCTCATACAGGACAAACTTTAAAAGGACTCGCTAGATATTTCTGACTGTCTGTCTACCAAAAGGTTTCTCCTTAACCCCAACAAAATAAAAAACAGTATTGTTTGGAAAAAAAATCTAGCACTCCAAAGTCCTTCCTAATCAAAGACAGTTATAATCACATCAAAGAAACCACCACAGAATTCACATACTTCAGAGTACGGCTTGACCAGTCTCTGAACTTTTAATCATACTGAAAAAATCTAGCCAGAATAAATTATTTACTGTTCTAGGCTCAAAAAATCATCACAGTTCCTTTCACCCCTAGCTAGAGCTGCCATAGGTAAGGGCATCCTCTTTGCCCAGCTGAAATATATTTTCCTTTGTTTGCCAGTGCCACACAGAAAAGTGTAACAAGCCTTCAGATAATGGCTAATATAATCTGCTGGTTCATAGCCAATTACTCATGACTAGGACATTACTGCCTAACTCACAAAAAATCCAAATGGCTGCCTGTGAATCAAAGAGCAGATCTCTTAACTCATACCTCTCAAATGTCCAGATGTTCACAGAATGTTCAGACTTTTGCCTCATATGTGCAATCTGCTCTTCATAAAATGTGTGGTGTATTGGCAAATTGTTGAGTATGGAAATCACTAAATAACAACAGACATTTGAGTTTCGGAGTGTATATCCTTCAAGAAAATTTATGTTAATATAAAAATGTAAAACCTCCCATTAATCTGCTTGAGTGACTACTGTATTATAACCACACGCAGTATTTTAGAAATGGAATCTATGGAGTGTTTACTATATTTAAAGTGTTCATCTGGATTTTTTCACCGGTCATTAATTGTGAAGAAGACAGCAGGTATCAGGATTTGAAAAATAATATCAGCTCCAGTTTTATTTTCTCACTTATTAATGCATACTTGAGAGTGTGTTTATACTTTTAAGCCATTGCTATCACTATAAAAAGACATGTTAGAATATGAGCCACATTTTAATGTGTCAGATACATGTGCAAGCCAGTACCACCTCCCCCCCACAGATATCTACCACCCTGTTTGGGGAAGGTAAGAGGAACTGGAGTATCTTAGAAAAAACACAGAAGTTAGAAAAAAAATATTCTGTGGTAATGAGGAGAAAGAACTGCAACTCAGACCGTGCATTTGGAAGACAGAAACTTCAGCCCCTGTGCCAAAGTGCTACTCATCACTCTGTATTTGGTCATAATTGTTATGTAAAGGTGCCAACAGTGTTCTTTGTTTTCAAATAATAACAAAGATAAATGCAACAACCTTGTCCAGCTATAATAGCATGCAAAAAAGTTTCTCCTTAACCCCAACAAAACAAAAACAATGTTTGGAAAAAAATGTAGCACTCCAAAGTCCTTCCTAATCAAAGACAGCTATAATCACATCATATAAACCAGCACAGCATTCACATGCCTCCGAGTATTCTGTAGTAATGAGGAGTAATCACGTCATATAAACCAGCACAGCATTCACATACCTCAGAGTATTCTGTAGTAATGAGGAGTAATCACGTCATATAAACCAGCACAGCATTCACATTCCTCAGAGTATTCTGTAGTAATGAGTAGGAAGAATTGTAACCCAGCTGTTGGTTTTCTGTGAATGTTTTCTTTTGTAAAAGGCTGGTATTAGAGTGCCTGTATTTGAGTGGACATGACACTTCTCATTCTTTGCTTTATAGATATTGAGAAATACTTATTCAAAATTTCTGCATTTCACTGTACCTCTCCCCCTCCCTCCCCATATCTGATTTATTAAAGCATGCTACTACTTTATTTGTCCATGCTTAAGTTTTTAATTGTATTTTGGTTTCATTATACAATACGAAAATAACGACTAACAAATGCACGTCAGTAACTTCTCAATGATATAGGCTTTAACCACCTGTTATCCTTTGGTTGATCTCTAGTAAGCTTGGCTTCATTTCACATATTATAACGTCTTCTGCTTATGTTTATTTTTAGAGTAGAATTTTGTAGCAACTGGATCTTTGGCCCTCCAGGTCTCTGCTGAAAATGGAATCTGTTCATTTGTATATCTTGGGTATCAAGCATACATACATACATAAATACATAAATGTGCAAGGAAAGTGACTGCTGCTTTATCTACTCCTAACAGGAGGAAGCAATGCTCACGTATACTGGAATACCAATATTTTTATGAACCTTTCCTAAGGGATCAGCATTACCTTATCAAATAAGGAAGAAGAATGAAAACTTTGAAAAAGAAACACAGACAACTGACTTCAGAAAAGCATCCGAGGTTGGTTTTGTTGATTCCTACTACTTCTTCTGGTACCTCATTATCACAATCAGCAAAACCAGCCTTGACTGCTTTTCTGAAATTAACTTGTCTAGGACTCCATTATAAAGTTTTCACTCTTTTTCTTCCTTATTTTTTGCTTTTTTGAGTGACTCAATTAAAAGCATTCTTTAAAAAATATATATATTTTTATTTATGTTTTAATTTTTTACTTTTTAGTTTTTTTATTAAAATACAACACTAATTCAGTATTTATCAAGATTTATGCCTTTTGTTACTTGCCATACCTATACAGGAGTACTACAACATTGTAAGGCAGATTTGCTTGTTTTGATTCCTGTAGTGCTGTTCACTCTTATCAGGTGACTTGTGGAGAGGTCTGCTCATGTGATCCAGTATGGAGGCATTGGCATAAGAATTGTCGCTTGTTGGGAACCAGGGAATGAGACTGTTAGGTGGAAACTGTGTAATTTTAAATACTATAAAGCCAGGCATGTACATATTTAAACTTCTAATGTTACAGAAATGAAGGGAATATGGTTGCCAAAGAGTCACAGATAGGATTCCTTAAGTATGATGAGGCCATCAAACAAGGTAAGATAAACGGAATGCTGTACTGCTGTAGAAGGTAGAGGAATGTAAATAGGTGGCTGTCACCACTGTTGTGTTTGGTGGGGAAGACTTATCATAGTAGTGCCATACATCTGTACAGTGGGGTGGCTTTCATCCCTGCAATGCTGTGGGCAAACGTGACAGATATATTAGTCTTGGGAGTTAGTGTGTGTGTGTGTGTGTGTGTGTGTGTGTGTGTGTGTGTGTGTGTGTGTGTGTGTGTGTGTGTGTGTGTGTAAGTAACAGGGGATAGGAGTATGTGTAAAGGGGGGGTCATACCTTTCAATTATCCAAATTTGTGCCCCATATTCCTCCTAAAAAGGATTGAAGTTGCTAAATAACAGACATTTCAGGTTTAGACGTCACATCCTTTAGAAAAATGCATACTAACACAAATCCTGTTGTTCTAGCAATTTTCTAAGTTCATGAGAGCAATATTTATAATCTGTCCCTATTTATTTTAGGATCTGTCCATATTTTATGCACTAAGAGGTTGGTGTGTGTGTGTGTGTGTGTGTGTGTGTGTGTGTGTGTGTGTGTGTGTGTGTGTGTGTGTGTGTGTGTGTGTGTGTGTGTGTGTAAAAGGGAAGTAGCATACCCCTCAGCTGTCCCGGTTTTTGCAGAATGTCCAGATTTTTGCCCCATATTCCTCCTAAAAAAGATTGAAGTTGCTAAATAATTTTAGACATCATATCCTTTAGAAAAATGCATACCTACAAAAATCCTGTTATTCTTGCAATTTTATAAGTTCATGAAAGCAATATTTATAATCTGTCCCTGTTTACTTTAGGCTTTGCCCAGATTTCTTCCACTACGAAGTTGAGGTGTGTGTGAGAGAGAGAGAGAGAGAGACAGACAGAGTCAAAAGAGAGGGAGAGAGAGAGAGAGAGAGACAGAAAAGCCCTAATTAGATCTAGCAGGTGGAATTTATTTTCAAGTGCATTTTCAAGGAATTGTGAGCTTCAAGGGAAGCAAAGGTTACTGATGCTCATGCTAAGTCTGCTTAAAATGTGCAACGGTTTTGTTTAGCAAGTGGTATCATTATTGTGGTGTAGAATTTTAAGGCAGTGTTAGCACAGCAGGTAGCATACTTGCATCTTGATGCAAAAGGCTGTAGGTGCTATTCCTACAGCATGTATATTTGTATTTTAAGGGGGTATGGTTCTGCAGTCCTTAGTATGTCCTCCTTTGGATGAGACACCTAATAACTATGAACCTGTTTTTCACCTTGCCACCCATTCCCTATTGCAATATACCAGCTTACCATTTCTTTTAATGTAACATAGGCAATTTATTCTTCAAGGGCAACAGGCACTGAATTTGTAAATGAAACACTGAAATATAAAGTTGTTTTCTAGCAACAACCTCTTCATTGGTTTCAGATCTCTATAATGTGAAATTATTCAGATGAGTTTTATTTCTGCAGAGATTCTGCATATTGATTGATATTGGTGGATTGTATGACAGATGTTTGAGTGGCCCTTTATGGTTGAAATGTTCTGAATTGGGCAGGTTGTCATTATTGGTTCATATGATTTGTTTCGTTGCTTAAAGGAAAAATGTTCAGGACTATAAATTTAAAAATACTCTAACAAGTGGTGCTGTATTATACAAGGGATATAATTCAATTATTTTATAGTATAATTAATACAGTCAGAAAGGTGAATCAAAGAACTTTTGCATGGTTCTAAAAATGTGTGCAAGGAGCCTATGATTTGAAAACAGCCCAAAGGTAAACTTACCCTGCCACTGGCCAAATGCATTTTCTTTGAATGTGGGTTTCAAAGGTAGAGAAGTTTTAATGCTAAGTCTGTTTTCATTGTAAGATTATTGCTTTGTTTAGGTTTAGTAAATGTCTATCAGTGTTTGTGCTATAAAATTTGAAATAAAAGTTGTAAATGAAATCCAAATATCTGTAATCATTGCAGACGTAAAGCATAAAAAAGTATGCACACTGAGAGATTTGAACAGTGTCTATGGCAAATGGGGAGAAATATCCAAGTAATGGGACACTGGAATGGCTACATGGATGGAGGGGGGCTGCTTGGGTGGAGGGGGTGGGGCTGCGTGTGTGGAGGGGGTGGGGCTGTGTGGGTTGAGGGGGTGGGACTGTGTGGGCAGGGCTCTGGGTTTGCACCCCCCCCCTGGAAAAAATCCTGCGGGCTCCCTTGCTATGAGGCCTTTTAAAGCAAAGTCTTTTCACATAGGAATAGCAGTTGAATCAATTACATGTGTTACAGGAGAATGTAGTGGTGAAACAACATTCATGTAGTTAGTAGCAGGCTGCAATACTGAAATGGAAGGCACTTGGCTAAGTCCCTCCTGGATATGGTTGCCTGCAGAAAGGCCAAGATCTCCAGCAGGCAGTAATTCTGGGACTGGATAATGAATCTCCTGATGAGTGCAGCTACCTGCAGAGAGGTGGATATCCTCATTATCTGGTCCCAGTCTTTACCAGATAAGTTTTCATTTACAAAAGCCTGCACATTTAATCTAACACATAACTGAATAAAAGCCGCAGACTTGTTAGGAAAACTAGTATTATTTTAAAAAGACTGATTTTTCCAGAACAGAAATCCTTGTGGGACAGGCAGAAGTAGGTAGGGTAGAGTAAGTGATAATTTAAGGTGAAGTAAAAAAGTAAAGCTCACTCTATGTACAACAGAGCTGATGTAGTTAACTAACCACCTCTAGTTTTGCAGAAAAAAAGAAGAAGAAAGAACATAAAAAACTAACAGTTTATCTTCAAGTTTAAATTCTGTATTTAACAGTCCTTGGCTGCAGCCATTTGCAGGACAGCTCATAGTTCATAGGTTAGTACTAGGCTAACTGCCCTTGTGAGCTATTTTAAGCCTAGCCAATTATCCCTTGTGAGACTCAAACCCTCATTTTTCTTTGTAACTGAAGCTTCAGTCAGTGCCTATATCAGCTTCTTCCTTAAGGTCCTTTCCAGGGCTGCAGTTGAATTTCTCTTGGGTTCTGTTAGCCAAGTTTTCTTCTTCTACTAACTTCTGTAGTGAGATCCCTTGATTTCTTCTCTCTCTCACTCCCTAGGACCAATGAATTGTCTCTCCCTCTCTCCCTCTCTCTGTTTGGACACAATGACCTGTCTTCCTCTGCTCTGAATCTCTGAGAGTCATATGATGCCAGATCTCATGGTCTGTCTTCAGCTGCTCTAAGCTCCAGCACTTCCCTCTTCCAGTTGGGTAAGCATCTTTGGCTCTACCTATGGGCCAAGTACTCATATTGCATTTCAGACTGGGTTCCTATACTACATACTGTTTATAATGTGATTTTTGGGCTGCTGTTTTAGGGACTATGAGAAATCTCTTTTCAGAACAGGATAATGCCAAGGTAGTCATATTGTTTCCAAAGTGTTATATCTTAGTGGCATGCTGTAAGTTTCATTTAAAATACCAAAATGTGAACAAGAAATTATTATTTATTCAAATCTCTGTAAGCAATTACTAAAAGAAAGGTAGAAGCAGGTCAAGCAGATAAATATAAAACACAGTCCATATCTGTATTTAATACTGCTGTACTACTTCTTCGCAGTCTGCATTTAGTAATACAGACATACATAGAAATATTTCAAGCATCACCATTAATGCCCTTCTAGCCTGCCAATATCCCAAACCAGTTGTTCCCATAATAAGTGCCAAGGCTGTTCTTAAAAATATATAAACAAATGCTTGCTTTAATGTAATTTGGTAGTCTATTATGTGCATCAGCTGCTCTTTCTTTCAGAGAACCAATTAGTACACTTCTCATTCCTATAGAATGTTCTACACAGGTTGTCTGATGATTCTCTACTACGTTTTGATAACCCCCCAAACATTCCCAGAGGTAGTTGTCTCTAAATGCCCTATATACCTGAATAAGATCTCCTCTTAAATAGCTATATGAGACAATGTACAAGTTCAGATATTTCAGTCTTTCATATTAACTTACATTTTCGCAACCATGGATGCCCTTGCTATACTTCTGCTGTACACTTTCCGGTTTACTCATGCTTGTTTTCTTATAATGTTTGCATATTGTTATTCCACACTCAAGCTTGGGTCTAAAGCATACCTCTCAACTGTCCATATTTTTGCAGAATGTCCAGAATTTTGCCTCATTGTTTTGGTTTTGCTCATAAAATTGTGGTTTTCTAGCAAATCATTTGCAAATCATTGAGGAATCAAGTCAGAATATAATGACAGAGATTTGAGTTTCAGGCTTCATACCATTCAGATAAATTAATTATAATTCAAAACCTGTTAGTCTATCAATGAAGTTTGTAACAGCAATATTTAAAAATGTCCCTATTTTTGGGCCTTTGTCCCCCCATTATTTATGGCTTTGTCCAGATTTCTTGCTCTAAGAGGTTGAGAGCTATGGTATAATGTAATTAATAAACAATGACATCATTATTTCTGATTTCCTAGACTTTATAAATATTTTTATACAATCTACAGTTCTATAACTATCATTAATCAATTGTCTGCTATGATTATTCAAACTCAAAGCTGAATCTACCCATATGAGTACAAAGGTCCTTAAATGAATCTACAGTTTCAATCACTTTGTGCTGTATTAAATATTCACCTTTAAATTCATGTCTCACAAATCTCATATGCTTATTTTTTTATGTATTTATCAGCATATTATTCCCCTGTACCCAAATGGTCAATTTAGTCAAGTTATTTTGCAGCCATACTCTATCTGTAACACATGTAATGTGTTTACCCAATTTTAAGTCATCCACATAAAGACCGTAGAACACCTCAGATGAAAAAGTTAAGTCTGTAAGATACAATCTAAACAAGTATGGGCCTTGGAAAGAGTCCTGTGGGACACCCTGACTTTAACCAAGAATTTCACCTGTCCAATTGCTGTATTATATTTGCCATGTTCTGTTTGCAAGCCATGCAGTTATCCATTTTATCAAGAATGCATCAGTACCTAGTTGTTTTAATTTATTGATCAGTGTTTTATGTATGACCCTGTAAAATGCTGAAGTTAAGTCTATATAAATTACATCACAGCACAATTTTTCATTCATAGTTGTTGTTCATATATTGTTATAGAATATCATGTTACAGGTAGTATTAGATCCTTTTTCAAAATATACTTGCTGATATATGGTTTCAACTCCCAACCTTTCCAATTCCTACAATAGCTTATCCAAAATTCCCTTCTCCATTATTTTTCCACAACATGACAATAGACTTAAGGGTCTGTATGGCTCTGGGTTTGTCCTGCTTTTCTTTCCCTTAAAGACAAGTTTAATAAGCACATGTCTCCAATCTTGAGGAATTTCTCCATATTTATGCATTCTAGTAAATAATAGATATGATGGTACTTTAAGTTCTTGCTGAAGTGTTCTTAGGTCATTATTGCTAATTCTGCTTCCTCCCTGTGCTTTGTTCAGATCAAGTTTGCATAATTATTTTTCAATATAATCCATATTGTTTTCAGTATTTGAGGTTACCTGGAGAATGTCACTAGGATAACTTATCACCCCCTTCGTGGAGACAAACTGTTTTGCAACATTTTGTAAATTTATTTGTAATCTGTTGTGTCTGAGAATAAATTTTAGAATCTGCACACAGCTTATCAATTTTTATGTATTCACTCCTTCCACATCTTATGTATTTATAAAATGGTTTCCTATTATGCTGAATATCCTCACATATATTTTCTTCAAAATTGTCTTGATCTTATCTCACGCTGTGCTTAATTTGTTTGTCCAGCTTATTTTATTTTTCAAAGTTATCAATCAACCTCTTTTCCATTTCTTATATTTTTCGTCTCTTACCTTAATCAGGTATCCTGTTCTTATGGAAATATATCCTCATGACACTGTATGTGTAGATCCTGATGTTAAACATTTTATTTTTATGTTTGCACTCAATTTCTCTTTCAAAACGTTTCACATTCCTTCTGCAGTTTTTCCACTGAATGCATCACTCTAGTTAGTTTTGCATAGTGACTGTTTTGCTACCATAAAATCTGTAATTAACCTTCTGTGCATTGATTTCAGTTTGGCAGAATTCTGTAGCAAAAATTATCCTTTGTAACCCTATGATCACTGCACGTCAACAGTGGTAAAACCTGACATGAAGTAACAGTGATTTCTTTAGAAACACAAACAATATTTAGTGTGTTCTGTTCCCTGGCAGATATTTTTACAATCTGAAGCAAGTGTTGCACCTGAACATATGTTGTAAGTAATTTCCTTGCTAATGTTGTTGAATCAAAATTATTCCAGTCTGTTCCTGGTAAATTAAAGTTCCCAGACACTATTATTCTTCCCTGATGTGTTTCATACAGTAAATGTATGAATTTCTACAGGTCATCAGCACTTGACTTTGGTGATCTATACACTCCAACAATTGTTCTGTTTTACAGGGTTGACATTATTGTCACAGTTGTACAATATATAGTATTGGTGTTTATCACTGAACATGTAGTAATCACAGGTCTCATAACTATCATTACTCCCCATCATATCACCTCTACCTGATTTTTTTGTTAGAATGTCTGTTACAGTAAAAACATTTATACCCTGATAGAACTGGTTTCCAGTCATTGTTCTTTAACCATGTTTCACAAACAATAACACCATCAATCTTGTGGGAATGTAGCAAAAGTTATAATAATAAAAAAAAACTTTATTATTACTGCTCCTAGCATTAACAACTATCAGAGATCAAATGTTGCTATCTGTGAACTGTTAAATTTTCGACCTTGCAAAAATCTTGCCTTATGTTTGCCAAATATTGCAAAATATTTGCTGCAAAAATTGTCTTCCTTAATCTTAAAGAATGCATGCCATCCTGTCTGAACACATGTGCCCAAAATTAAGCTTGTGTATTCTACACATTTCCACTTTTTTAAATGGGACATTTTTTTTTCATGTAGGTATTTACCCCAAAAATCCTTTCATTCACCATGACCCAACTTCCTTTCTATCTGATCTGTGAAAAATATTTCCTAACACCTTTACAAGCTATGGTATCTAAGAGGGATACAAGTTCTTTACTAATAGTCAGAGACTATTTGCGAATGAGTTCATTTGGACTGACATGAATAAAAACAGATCCCTACTTCTTTACATCAACGTGTTCTAAGGCTTGTCTCACATCCTCAGTTTTTCTCATGGCAAACATAATTTGATGTTCATTATATTCTCTGCAGATGTAAGTATCAGTTCATCTAATAACTGAATCTCTAATTACAAGAATATCTTTTCTGATCAGATCCAAAAAATCTTCAACTTCTAATTTAGTAATATCTGCTCTATCAATTGTTACAAAGGAATGATCTTCATCACCATTAGTCTTATTAATCCCACTGTTTTCATTGCACATTACATTTGCAAACATGTAATTCAAATCTAGCTGGCTTTGTACATCTACAGCTTGAGCCATATTGTCAATATCTGTCTTTCTCATTTTTTTCTTACAGCAATGTTCTTCAATCCTTCCATGTTCAATTTTGATTTCTTCCTTTTTCATCTGCCCCATGCCTTCTTTTTTACCTTCTGTTTTGGAAAAAGGTTGCCTTTTTCTGTAGGCTGAAGGTTTTCTGGTAGAAAATTGTTATCATTCCCTGTAATCTGTGTGTTAAATAACAAAGCAGTGCCCCTTTTGTATGTATTCTGTTTACTTTACAGACATTTATCAGTTTCTTTTACTTCCTTGTTATTTGTTGTGAACTTCTTCCTTTCTTTTTGTGTTTCCTTCTAAACACTCTGAATCTGCAGATTGCTAAATATTTGTATACAGAATTCCAAAGTTGTCAGGGGCATTGTCTTGTTTCATAGGGTTGAGTGATCACTACAGGCAACAGGCACACCCTTTCCTAAATGTGTTTTATTTGCTATTTGCCTAACATTATTTATCTCACCTGTCCAGTTATTAATTTATGTAACATCAGTTCTCCATGCCATGCCAATCGCACAAATGCAATCATCAGTAAGTCTAGATTTACTACTAATACTCGTGAGCAAATCATCCAGCTTTTGACATGAGAAACACAGATCACCAGTGTAATTAGGTGTTACCTTTAAATATACTTAACATTTATTACACTATACAAGATATTTTTGCTTTAGTAAATAATTAATGGCAAAATAATTTAAGGAATCCATATTCAGTTGCAAATGAATAAAAAAAAATCTAACAGAAATGAATAATCAAAATCAGTTACGGCAGAATTCAAAGAAAGTTTAATCAACTTCTATGAGAAAAATCACACAAACAATATACTGTACAACTAAATACAGTAAAGTTATTGATGTGACCATACACGTTCTGAAAGTCAAACAAAAGTTGGAATTGTTTTACATCACGCACAAATGCTGTCAGTAGCTTCTGCCCACTATTCGTCACAGTCGCACCTCTTTTTTTAACAGTAAAGATCAGTAAATCCCAAACCAAGACAGGATTGTTTAGATAAGCTCTGGATTGCCTTCTCTGCAATCTGTAAGACTTTATAGCTGAGTTGGTCCCTTAGGATGGCCAGAGTTTGCCTGCCTAAAACCTATTCCTTTCTAACAACCAACAGTAAAAATTAAAGGTAAAGCAACAAAATGTAAATCAAAGTAAATCTTTTTGTCTTCAGGCTATCCCTTCCCTCCTAAAAACAGAAAATGTAAGTAGCATTTTTTGGTTGCCATTTGGACAGAATTTTGCATGTGAAGGGTCAGTTGCTGCAACAGGAAAGTCATTTATTACACTGAGAGGAGTTATTCCACTAAAATCAAGCTGCAGTGGCTGTAGTATTAATGCCCACAACTCTGACAGCATGAAGATTCCCCCATGAAGCAAGCAAGGGTTTGCCCTGCTATAGCATCCTAGAAAATGTCTCAACTGACATGTATTTTTTAACTAATTTCTGTTGACTAAATTTCCAATGTTTTATTAAATATCAGAATAGAAAATAAAACAAACATTAAAAACTGAAGAAGGGAGCAGGTGCATTAATAAGTAGAATAAACACAAACTAATCGCACAGAGGTTGAAGAAATGTTTTACAGAAGAGTATAAACATTCTTCCAGTGATAAAACACATCAAATTTTTGATGACCTAAAATACCGTAAACAATTTCTCTGAAGAATTCCAAAAGTGAGACAATGAAGCCTGTTCAATAGCGGTCGACATCCTAGAGAAGTAATATTTAATTAAAGCAAGGGATATTCTGATTATGGTGCAGTTCTCTGGGGACATCCTGCTATTTAAAAGAAGAAAGAAACAGATGAGGCCAGTGTAGTTTATCAGAAACAGGAGCATTAGATAGCATGAAGTAACTTAATGTCAGTTCTCATTTTGTATTTTTTTCTAATAAGGCATCTGAGTGATAAATTCAATTAACTTTTTTTACAGTGGAAGTTTTTGTTTGTGTGTGTGTGTGTGTGTGTGTGTGTGTGTGTGTGTGTGTGTGTGTGTGTGTGTGTGTGTGTGTGTGTGCATGTGTGTGTGTGTATGTATGTGTGTGTGTATTTATGTTTATGTTTATGTGTGCATGTGCATTGCTGAAATAATTTTTTTAATTCATTTTGTAACTTCTGGTATGATATATATATATATATGTATATATATATATGTTTTTTTTTTTTTTTTTCCCCCTAGAGTGTGTGTCTGTGTGTGTGTGTCTGTTTGTATGTGTGCATATTTTCTCATTGCCCCATGACTAAAGAAAGCTAATAATCTGACTGTTATCCAGAACTAACCATTAGTGTGTCAAATGACTGGCATTTGCTAACAGGTCAGTGATAGTATCCGAGTTGAAATGCCTACCTGTATGCATAACAAAGAAACAGAGAACAGGAGTGGCATAGTGATGGAGGATGTTCTTAGGCTGTAGGGTTAGCTTTCTGGCTCAAGGTACTTTGAATAAGTAGGGGATGTGGGATTTGCAAGAGAATAGGAGAGGTTCAGTGGTCATTAAGGAAACTAGAGATGAGAGTGGATTCACTAGTAATAACAAATGTGAAACTGTAGGAAAGGCAGCAGGTGAGCAGGAAAGATAATGGAATGGGGAAAGGTCGAGACAGAGGGAAGAGAACATGAGTAGACACTGTCTGGGAAACACATGCAAAGGGAAGAACAAAAGTGGGAAATGCAACCATGAAAGAGACAACAAGTTGAAGGAAATAAATATGGAAAATGGGTGTATGCAGCAAAGAATAGTAATGAAGGGAAACACGGCCAGAGGATCCAGCACTATAAGGAAAGCAGAAGGGAAGCGGAACATTTATCCAGGTGTTAGGAATGAAGGGTGAAAGGGCAAGAAAATAGCAAAGGGCGTTAGTAAAGGAATAGGAGGTAAGATAAGGGGAAAATGTGCAATATAGTTAGTAACCAGAACAGACAGACAGGAGGCTTATGAATAATTAAACTGGAAAGGAAAAGGCTGCAGACAAGCGGGTGGTGACATGCTGCAAGAAGGGAAACAGCTGGCGGTCCACATTAGGAGCAAGAAGAATTTTGTTTTTCCTCTGAAGACTCAGTCACTGAGGTGATTGATTGTCTTGGCAAGGAGAAAGAGAAGACCAGGTAGGATCATTATGTAGTGAATGACATCCTATTAATAAGAAGGGAGATGCAGGCAATAACACAGGTAGACTGTGGACATTGCTGGCATAACAGAAACGCAGGCCAGTAACAAGAAGCATGACACATGGAGGTGGAATAATGAGCTAAGTGTAAGGCCAAAGAGGAGGGAATACATGAAGGAAGTAGGGTCAATGCATAGAGTAAATGTCCCTATAGTTAAAATAAAGGAATGGGGAAGGGGAGGGGAGGGAGTACCCCACCATGTGATCTGTGCTGAGGGTAAGAATGCAAGGGTAGAGGCAGAAGTCAGGGATTTTAGTGATTGGATTATGATGGGCTGAAGTAGAGATTAAAACATGTTTTAGATGTACTTGGGATTAATAGAGGAAATAAGCAATACTTTGGAATATAGTATTCACCATAAATACCACTTTAAGCAATATTTTGTAATAATATTCTTATCTAAATGTTCTACTTTCTGCAATTTTTACTTTATAACTTTGTCACCAGTTAAAATGTTATCTTTATTTGCCTATGTTCATGTACTGCTGTAAGTTTTTTTCACATGTTTTTTTTTTTATGTAATTTCATTTTGAATGTTGGAGCTTATCTCCCCGGGCCTCTACTGAAAATGGACATATATCCAGCTAGACTAGCCCGGTCAACAAATGTAAAATAAAATAAATAAATATATCTGTTTAATATATGCCCATGGCTTGGGTCATGGAAAGAAAGAATCATAGGAACAGTCCATCTACCAGTTATCAAAAAAAATATACATAAATGGAAAATTTGGGATAGCAGATAATGGCTTAAGGAAGACATAACAAGAACAGAAGGTTTGTATGACTACACTGAGATGTGAGATGTGCAGAATACAAGGCATATAAAAGGTGACAAGGACAAATGTAGATGGGCAAACAGTGAGATGATGGTAGCATAGGCAAAATCCAAAAGGGGTATGACAGAAGAGGGAAGGAGAACGCAGACTTTTAGGTATACAACAGAAAGGAGAAAGGGAGAGAGAGATAAATCATGGCTGAGTAGGGATGGAAGATAAATCACAGAAGGCATGAAAAAATTAAGGTACCACATGGATATTTTGCCATCATCTTCAAGAAGGAATGTAAGGGGAGAATGGGAGAATACTGAAAATTTTATTTTAATTTGCGTGTTCTGCTCCTATGCTGTGCTGGATCCAAAGTCTTCTTAAGACACACAGTCTTGCTGGCTGTTTACTGCTGAATCAGAGACACAGGGCTTTGCATGACTCTGTCTGTAGTCTGTTTAAAGCACCAAGCCTTTCAAATTGCACACTGATAAAGAAATATATTTTGCAGCTATAAGCACAGTTACAAATAACTTATTTTATAACAAACAACACGTACTCTTTCTGTCAGATTGTAGCATATATTTACAAAGTTTTCCTTCATTACAGATATGAATGATGACTTCTACAAAATACCTCTCTCTGTCCCTTTCTCACATAACTGTATTACTACAATTGTAATATAGAGTGCTAGTCACGCACATAGATGATGTTATTTCCTCTCGGTATCTTTTTTGGCCTTCTGTGGGAAGTTACATAATGTCTGTTTTTTTTACTTTTCTATTGTCCTGTCTGCAGTTCTGCTGATATGAAAATGCAGAAATGCACGCAATCAAAATAACAGAAGTATGAAACTAAACGTCTGTTCTGTTCCTACTAGAAAAACATCATGTATTGATGAGTTTATAAAAAAGGATGTCTGTTAATAGATGTTTGTTCTGCAAACATGAGAAAATCATATAATACTCGCTTTCCAATATTGCTTTGTTAGGCTTTTTCTTTTTGATGCTGTGAAGAGAAGCCTGTCTGTTATACATACAGTATGAATGCACATTTTACATTGCTAAACTCTATACATATATTCAAGCAAACTTTTTATTCTATGCTTTATCTTTCAGCATATTTACAGCAGAATTAATTTCAGCCTTATATTCATAATATCTAACAATTCCCTCTTTTTTAAACATACTCAAAACACTTTATACTGATGTATTTTGATCACATTATATAGAAAACACATTAAGAAACAAAACCTTTACTCTTTTTTTGATACAAGTCAAAATATAATTTTACATAGTTAATACAATAAAACATGTATTACTATCAAAACTGAATGTATCTAACAACTTTTTCTTTTGCAGACCATTCTGTGAAAATATTTTATCAGTTATGAGCTGTCTGCTTTAATTTTATTTTTTAATTTATTCTTTTGTAATCACAGAATTTAATTTATGACTTAGAACTGTTCCATTAACTCTTTGCAACTTTTATATTAACTATAAGAGACAAGAACTATGTGCTACTGCAAGCATGTATACACTGCTGAAAATATACAGGTTCAATGTCATTTTAACCATCACATTGTGGTCATGTCTCTGAACTGCTCATTAACATCTTGGTAAAGTACTGAACTTAGCTTAGATAATAAATATTTGAATGCAATTATTTCAGTATATTTAATACTTAAGGATTAAAAAAAACATGATTTATATACTAAAGAATGCTATGTACATATTAGTCCATTAGCTGTATAAGTACAGTATTTTAATATAATTTTCCTCTAACTGGGGTAAAACCAGTGATATTACAACTTGACAAATTACTTTTGAACTTATTACAATGTATCCTTTACAGTATGTATTTACACAGACTGCTTGCTATTCATGCATTTCAATCTAGTAGGTACCCTGGACCCTTTTTTTTTTTTAAACATGGTTTTTCACACATATTCATTACTAGACATTAATTTCATTTGTACTGAATTCTTCTGCATTTGTACATATAAAGACTATAATTTGTACTGAATTGTTCTGCATTTTACATACAAAGACTATAAAGTACATTTAGTCTAATTTTACAAATTTAATAACATTAATATTAAGCAAAATCTTGGAAAATGTTTGTCTTTTTAGCAATATTTAGTGGAACTGGCACCAAAGGCATATGTCCTGTTATTTTAAACTACATACTTTTTTATACCAACATTGTTTTGCCAAAAACATAGTAAAATAGTGACCATTCTTGCTATTAGAAACAGCTGTCTTGTGACCAAATTACAGGTGATGTTGACAGGGCAGTAGTAAAACAATGGCATCTACCTTGACTTCAATAAGTCCTTTGACTCTGTTCCTCACAGGCAGCGGCCAGATAAAGTTCAAAGCTCTGGGGAAGGATGGAGATGGGTGATCGAAACTGATGCATGAGTAGAGGGTAGGAAAAAGAGGGATGTAGCAAGACTAATGAAATCAGGAATAAGGGACGTGACTACTGCAGTACTGCATGGTCAGTACTGGGTCCCGGTTGTGCTCTTCAGTGGGCTCATTTCAGGCATAAACAACAGAACAGAAAAGAGGATCAGCATCTTCAGTGATGACATAAAATGATATGGTGCAGTGCAGGATGAAAGGAAAGATTTTCTTTCCAAGTCAGTAAAAAAGTAGCAACTCAGGCACACTGCAAAGTATTGCATTTAGACCATTTTCTGAAGCATTGTTTGTCATATTTTGTATTATATATGTTTACTGAAGTATTTTAAAAGCATAAAGTTATCTTTTGTTCTTCTTTTTTTTTTTTTGCAGAGAGCAGCAGCATCAAATCATAGAAAAGCAGCGGATAATATGCCATCCAGTCGGAAATCAAGCCTGAAGATGGATGATCCTTACGAAAACATAAATGAGCTGGGAACCTTGGAGCTAATGAACAAAGACCTTGATTTTACTCCCTATGGACCACTGAAGAAATCTGTTTCAACTGATTCATTATGTTCTATTTCTTCAATTGCAAATAACTTTGGTCATGACTTCACTGTGGGGCAAATTGAAGTGAACCTAGAATATGATATGAACTCAAACATCTTATGTGTCACTCTGGTGCAAGGCAAGGATCTACTGGAAAAGGAGGACACAAATTTTGACTCCTGTTTTGTACGCATCAGCCTGCTGCCAGATGAACAGATTGTTGGCATTTCCAGAGTAAGTTCATGCTGTGTACATGTATGTGTGCATGGGGAGGGGAGTGTGTCATCTGTTTGGAGATGGGTTGTGTCAAAGTCACAAAATTATGCAAGTCTAATTACTGCCTTCATGAATAATGCATTTAAGATTATTAGCCTAGTAATGTTGATGTGTTTTTACTAATGCAGAGATGCAAACATATTATCTGCATTCTAACAGAATGTTTTATCTTATTAATGTTGTATTATCTGCTGTGTAACTGCAGTACAAAGTTAAAGGCATTTTCCAGTCTTCACACTCTTACCATATAATGTAATTCGACACTAGAGGTATATACTGTATATCACAAATATTGCTAAGGTAGTTCTTTATTAAAAAAAATAATGGGTTCTTCATAAGGTGGTTTCCTCCAACACAGTAGTAAGTACAACAACAACAACACACACACAAACGCTTGAGCTACATTCACCCACACTCAAATCATTCCTCTGAGGTACACAAGCAATGCAGTTTCTGTAAGGTTACTAAGAGAAAGCCATATGCTAAAACAGATGACAGCCAAATAGACAATGATTTCCAGCACTGAATTAAATGGGAAAAAGCCTCAGTCCATGCATCTAGCTGTGATGGTTTATCCACATAACTTATGTCTGTTGGAAATGCATTCAGCTGCTTTTAGTATGTGCCTTTTGAAAACCACATGAAAAAAGTACTAAATAATGTGTATTTTATCGTGAAAAATATCAGATTGATTTCTCATTTGGCAACTTTCCTCCTGTTTCTATGGGGGTATACAAATTCAGATAGGCAACATTTCTAGACATTGATAAGACTATCATCTTTACCATTTTGACATACATGTATTTAAATATAAACAATGGGTTAAACAGCGATCTATGTTCAGCCATCGAATGGAGCTTCCACCAAATGGCTGAACATCGAACCCTGTCCATCAAACGTTCACTCAGTGAAAATTAATTTCATCAATAGGGAAAGTAACTAGTTGGCCACCACTTTCCCATCTGCCCTTTTCCCCACTGTATGATCTCAGAGTTTACATATATATATATATATATATATATATATATATATATATATATATAGATATAGTTAGGGGTGGGCTTGAAATACTGCAGTAGGGCACATGGGGAAGTGGTGGCCAACTAGTTACTTTCCCTGTCAATTAAATGAATGTTCTATGAATGAATGTTTGATGGAGAGGGTTTGATGTTCAGCCATTTGATGGATGTTCCGCTTGATGGCTGAACATAGACTCAGACAGAGCTTCTGTACTTCCTTTGTACTCAGGCTGATGTGAGGTTGAATGGTACTAAGTGGAAAATCCTTTGTATCTAATCATACCTCTCAGCCTTCAGACATTAAAAATCTGGCCAAAGTCACTTGAAAGTTATTTACATCTAGTCCAAAATCTAGACACTGAAGTAACATAAAATGTACTTAAGAAATAAGTCCTCACACTACACAGAGGATTTGACTGTCCCTCTTATAGGTTCATAGGTTTATACTAGGCTATCTGCCCTAAGGCATTTATAAGCCTAGCCCAGAGTTACAGAGCCAGCGAGGTGCTCTGCCTCACATGGCCTATTTATATCTGTGCTAAGGTCTAGTGGATCTGGTAGATTTGGATTTTTGAGGTGGAGCATGTCCATTAATTCACTGAATAGAGCTGGAGTTTCTTCAGTCTGGCAGCATATGACAGATTTTGGAGTCCCTTTATCCTTTTGGAATGAGGCGGCCACTGTCAACCTGGGTCCCCAGGTCCCTGATAACCTCTACCTATATGGTATCTCCGAAGGGTATTACTATACATTTTTGGCATTTAACTTCAGGCCATGGCTCGAGACCCCAGTTTGCAGTCATCTGCAAACTTTGTCGAGTCTGACATGGCATCTTGTGACATATGGATTTACATTTAAGCTGGTAAGTTTCTCTATAATACCTGTAGGCTGTATGGACTGCCTTTCCTCATCAATGGCCTTGGTGACTGTTTTGAAGAAGTCACCAAGTTCAAAAGGCATGATCTGCCCGTCCAATGTCTGCAAGTCCCCTATGTCTTTGTTTATGAGCTCCATTATGCTCCATAGCTTTGCAGACCAGGCTTGGTTTAGGTCCTCATTGAGTTCGGGGACACCATCCGTCCCATGATGTCTGGGATAGTTATCTCTCCTTTGGGGCACTGAACCTGTCTGCCAGTATGTTGGCAATGTCTGTGGGTTCAGTGATTTTTGTATCATTTTGACTAATTCTGAGCATATCTGGGCCCAGGTTTCTAACATAGCTGAAGAAGGGCCTATGATTGTCTTTTGAATCTATGGCAATTCTTCTCTTAAAGTTGGCCTTGGATGATTACTAATAATGATCATTTTGCTCTATCATGTAACAGCTTTCTCCTCTTATTGTAAAGTTTGTTTATGGCTGGGGTCCACCAGACTGGATGTTTGCCCTTGGTGGAAAGAGTCTTGGTTTATTGCCTGATCCATGCAGTCCTGGAGGTGTTCCACTGGCTCGGGGCCTTGAAGGATGGATATCCAGTGAGATTAGTTTATGATCTGATCATGATGAGATCTAGTATTGACTAGTTGTTCCATGGCATTTGAATTTATGAACTCCAGGAACCTTTGGGCTAGAAAGTTTGGGCTTGAATAATGTAGTCTATATTCGGGCAGTTGAAGTCACCCAATATAATGGTGTGTTTGAGATATTTATACCCTCCAGTGTCTTCAGGAAAGGCTGTGTGGGTTCCTGAGTTTGAGAGGGTGGCGATTTAGACTTCTGGCATTGAGCAGCATTACCCTTAGTTTCTTCCCATTTTTGTTTTCTTGATTAAAAAATAATGGTGACATTTACACAGGGGAGCTCTGCTGAAACATGTCTTAGTTCTTTAGAATAATATAAATGATCAGTATAAAAAAACAACCATCCCTTCTCCACAAAGTGTTTTGACCCCATCTGGTCAATATCTTGAAGAACTACCAGATTTATCATTCTCTGAATAACTTAATTTTAGAAGAGCGCAAACCTCAGCTATTGGCTACCTTCAGTACAATCATGTCAGGATTTTTGCTTGCAAAATTCTCTAATGGGCCATCTGCACATCACAGTGTCTTTCGGAATATGACCAACCTCTATCCATTGTGTTGGAGATGTCAGTTAAATTCTGAAGGTATGCAGGAACACGCATCTTATTAATATGACTTATTTTCATATTTCTAGGAAGAGATGTAGCTCTCCTGTAAACACATTTTGGATATAGGATTGCAGAATTAGAGCCCTGCTGTTAATACTTTTGGGGTAAATGATTACCCGTAAATGCTCACTTGGTTCTTACAGGGCTCTTTTTAGGGACTTGTTTGCTGTAAAAGATGAATGGGTGTTATGTACCATCATAACTTTTGCCCACAGAAGGAGAGCAAAGATGTAGAATCCTAAAATATGCATTTAACCTGGCATTACTTAGACAATGTAGCCCTGAGGCATGGAATAGACCTTAGTAAGTAGTGAACATTCAGGCCAGTGTAAAGCCATGTTGTGCAGGACACCAGTAATAAATTTAACAGACAAATTACATTAGAAGATATATTTTATAAACATTCTCTTCTTGTTTTTCCTCTCCCCACTTGTGTTGCTTGAAATACCAAATGTGGTCTACCCATTTAACAACAGACTGGAAAATTCTGCTGCAATCTGCATCCAGGGTATCCCTCACCACTCCTATTCTCTGACCACAGTTTTTTATTATTATTATTATTGTATTTTAAATCATCTAAGCCCAGTCTGAAATGGCCAAATACCAAGTCATGGCATTGAAATAATATTGTTCTTAGGAGTACTCAGTTCTTGAAGCACTTTCTCCCAACAGTTACCCTAGAAAGTCAGATATTTAACTGGCAGTCTTGTTTGACTTGTCAAGATTTTTCTTACATACTAAGAATAAATTACATTCTGTATATCTGTAAACTAGTCACAAGGAAATTTCTTGTAAACACACACACACACACACACACACACACACACACACACACACACACACATATATATTTATATGGGTCCCTATCAGTTGATCGAGTTTTCAGAAAGTCGAAATTCATATGGTTGAGACCATATGATCGAGTTTTTGAAAACTCAAAGCTTTAGAATGGAGAATGCGGTACAGTGCTTATCAGGAAATTTACCCTTTTCCTCACTGTAGTACGATCTTGGAGTTGGTATATCTCATTACTTCCAAGTGGCATCTCCAGGTGCATCTTGGAGTTAACTCCTACTGACGCCTCTAGGCATCAAATATTGCTTGTTTATATTTACATTAATGATTCCAAAACCATGCTATGTGCAAGATTTTAAAAGATTTCATCTTAAAGCTTACACAATGGCAAACACAACTGCATTAATATTTGACCTCTGTCTAGCACACGTAAATATACATTAACTGTTGTTTTTATGATATTAATTTATATAGACATAATTTTCACATTTTTCTAAATATCTCAACAACCAAGCAACACAAACAGAACTCCTTACCTCATTTGAAAAGCTCTCAGCTAGATGAATAAAATGGTGCTAACAGTATGTGTGTAACTTGTGTCATTGCTGAGATATTTTAAGTTGTTTACAAAATATTACCAATGTAATAGTTGCGGTGTTTACTGTAACTTATAAAATTCAGTTTAAGACCTAGAACCTAAGTATAGTGGTAGTCCACTATAAAATAGTTTGTGCTGAAGAGTAGGCTATTTATACTTCTTTCATAACCCATATGGTTACAGAAATACGAACATTTGTTTGAAATGTAAGGACATAATTTGATTCTGTCAAAAGCCTTAGGCGCCGTCCATTGGAAGTTACAGTGCAAACTTCCTGATCTCCTTTGGAGTGAATGAGATATATAATTTGCAGGGGGTGTGGAGGATGCAGGGGTGCTTGCCCCCTGGAAAAATGTAAAAAAACAGTAGATTTTTTGGGGGGATTTTTTTTTTTTTGATGCTCGAGTTTTCAGAACCTTGATCATATGGTCTCAACTGTATGAATTTTTGAATTTCTGAAATCTTGATCATCTGACTTAGACCTGGCTTCCCACTTTTATAACTACTAAGTTTGCCTCTTGAGATTTAAATGATCTTCTTATAAGAACATGTTTGCTTTCTCCATGCCACTGATTTTTCACTTTTCATATCTGCAGACATAGCCGTCGTTAGGCACCTGCCAAACCCATGGCCACAGGAAGACCCCAGTTATCTCTCACATACAAGGACACCACTAACAATGTGCAGCCAACTTGCACACAAGTGGCCATGAGTTTCTCTTCCTCCTTGCCTGGTTCTCACAAACTCGTAATTACGGCAGCATCATGCAATTCGCGGCACAACCAAAACTTTAAATAAATTGCCTTCCTGTAAGCTGTGATGTCAGCTGAAAGCTGCACTCCATCAGGTCCGCTTCAGTTAAACAAGGACCTGCTTAGTTGCAGCAACCAAGAAAGAAAGTTATGTTTTTTTTTTTCTCTTCAAGTTAGTGGTCCTTGCAAAGCAGTTCCTGTGTCAGTTGCCTTTAAAAAGGCAAGTGTGTAGCAAGCATTCCTTTCTCTTGTTTTTCAAGTGAAAAGTTTGCTTTGCTACTTGTATTTTCAGGAGATCATTTATTGGATTACTGATGGCAGGAAAAGGACAAGGCCTTCGGAAGAAAGCCTTTTTCAGCAGCAATCATTGAGACTAGCCAAGGAGCTGTATTTCCAACTGCCCTTGTAAGTGCAATTTTTAAAAGCTCTGAAAAATTGTCCTTTTAAAAACAAATTTAAAAAGGCTGAACTGGTCTGTGTGGTAGCAGTCAGGGGTCAACCTTTAATTTTGTGTGAGCAGAGGATTAGTGACAGCCTTCTACTGCAGAAAAAGGTAAGTTACTGAGTAATTTTTTTTTTAACTTTTGGGGGGGGGGCACAGGGAAAGGAGGACTGTAATATTTGTCCCCAGAATTCTTGGAGGATTGGGGGGTGGGGATAGAGAGAGGTTTTGGTATAAATAGTTTTATTTTAGCTTTGTCCAGAATTCTTGTGCTAAGAGATAGGGTGAGGGGCTTGTCTGTTTTAATTAATGTCCAGATACTAGTTTTTTACTCAGTCCTGCATAAGATTAGTCATATTTTTTATTTATTTACTTTTGCTATGTCTGGAATTGTGCTGAAAGTCTGGTAGTGGAGTGATAGTGACTGTGAAATGTTGTAGATGATGATTTAATGTAGACTAATGCAAATCCTGTTATTCTAGTATTTTTTTTTTATGTTTGTAAAAGCAGTATTTACAACTATCTTTTGTACTATGCCTTTGGTCTAAGATTTTTTGCTTTGTCCAGAATTGTTGTGCTGAAAGGTTGGGCGGGGAGTACGGGCTGTGAGAATGTTGTAGAATGTCTTCATATCTGTTTGGGATTTTTTGTTCTCTCTCATGAAAAATTGAGTTAAGTCAATCCAAGACCTGTTCTAGCATCTTTGTAAGTTTATTAGATGAGTGTTTAAATGCCCGATGTTATGCCGCTGCCTGTTTTTATTTTTTGCTTTGTCTAGAATTGTGCTGAAAGAATGTTGCAAAAGGCACAAATATAATTTTAATGCAAACACTGTTCTACAATTTTTTCTGCATTTATAATAACGTTTAAAACTATCTCTGATGTTCTGCCTTTGTTTTGCAATTATTTTTGGCTTTATCTGGAATTGTTGTGCTCAGAGGTTAGGAGGATGGTAAGGGCTGTGAAAATGTGGCACAGTGTTCTAATGTTTGGTATTTTTGGTCTGCTTCTCATAAAAAAGTTGGTTCAAGCAATGCATACTACTGCAAAATCTGGTACACTAGCATCTTTACTGGTTCATAAGCCAGGTGTTTTAAATCCCTGATGTTACACCTTTGTTTTGTTGGGATTTTCTTTGTTTATTTATTTTTGCTTTATCCACAATTACTGTGCTAAGAGGTTGGTGGTGGGCATATGGGCATTGTGAAAGCTGTGGGACTGTGTGCTTGATATTTGTGGTCTGTCCCACAAAACAATGTGGTTTTCTAACAAAACATATGGGAAAGTACATTCAGTCATTTTTATAAGCATTTTTTAAAGGTTTTCCCTGATGTTTAGCTTTTGTCTTACACTTTCGGGCTTTGTCCAGAATTCTTGTGTTGAAGGGTTGGGGCGATGGCTGTGACACTGTAGAAAGTATAGGAATTATTGTAATGCACGCTGATGGAAAATTTGTTGTATTATCTTTATACATTTAAAACAGAATGCTTAAAACTATTGCTAACATTATATCTCTGCTTTGCAATTAATTTTGGCTTTATCTGGAATTCTCATGCTGAAACAGGTCTATTTAATAATTTTGAAGTCTGACAACTTTGATGCTCTTAAGGTTGAACTTTAACGTTTGAAGTTGCACAACTTCGAAACATATAACGGTGATCTCCATAGAGTGCGGGGAAGGGAGGGGGGGCTTGCCCCTTGCGTAGAGTTTTTTTTTTTTGTTTTGAGTTTTAAATGGGGTTTTTTTTGACATTTGATGTTGTCAGACTTCGAACTTTCAAATTCGACCTTAAGAGCTTCGAAGTTGTCAGACTTCAACAATATGATATAGACCCTGCCAAAACATTGGGAGGTGGCAGCTGTGAGAATTCTGCAGAATGTACTGATGTTTTAATTCATACTAATGCATACTCTGTAATTCTAGTACCTTTGTAAGTTTATAATGGCAATATTTAAAGCTATCTCTGATGTTATGCCTTTGTTATTGATTATTTTTCACTTTGTCTAGAATGAGCTGAAACATTAGGTGGGGGTAGGGGCTGTGAGAATGATGTCCAATGTTGAGATGTTTACCTGGTATTTTTGGTCTGTTACCTACAAACAAATGTGGGTTCATGGAACGCATGCTACTGCAAAATCTGTTCTAACATCATTACTAGCTCAGACGCCCAGTGTTTTAAAGCCCTAATCTTATGTCTTATGTGCTGAGAGGTTTGTGGTAGGGGGTATGACCTTTGAGACTGTTTGAGACCATGCCTGATATTGCAATCTGTCCCTCAAAGCAATTTGGTTTTCTAGCAAACTTTGAGGATTGAAGTAAAGCGAAGGGGCGCAGCCACACACTACATCCTCTTAGGTAGGGCCCCCAGCATGAGACTTGCTGGGGGCCCCCAAAATGCTAGCACCGGCCTATCTGCAGAGTTTCATATTTTCCCCCTTCACCCCCCTCTCTCTGTTTTAGACAGCCTTTTTTCCAGTTGGCTTGTAAACCTTAATAGAACCCTTTCATCATTACTGAGAGAATGTGCATCCATTTCCATCTGTGAGGGAACAGTCATTCCTGCTCTTTAGTATTCTATTGTTAGGACACTGAACAAGCCTTCCCAAAATGATTAAGGTCTCAGTTAAGATGCACCCATACTGGTACAACAAATCTTCTTCAACGCTCTTAGAGAAGTGGGTTTATGCCTTGCAATTAGTTATCTAAGGGTGTCCACACAATTTGAATAAATACTAACAAGCATTATTACAGATGTATCTTGTATTTATTTCACTCCTGTACCTCATTTCAAATCTAATCAACCTACCTGATATAATGATACTTAAAAGTGAAATGGTAATATCAAATCTGGTATGAGCACCAACCTATTGAAACATGAAAGCATTACAATGTGGTTCAAAATAATTCCCTGCAGCTATAAAGTAGTTTATGTGTCCAGAGTTGGCTAGTAAAGAGCTTGGCTTCACACTGATAGTTAGTTCACATTTTCAGGAAATGAAATTTGCCAGATTCTGCAGAATTTGCCATGCTATAAATTTCAAATCACTCCAGGTCCTACGTGGCACATCAAAATGACAGATGTTATCATTCACTTATATTGTCATGCCAAAATACTTTTCCATTTTGTGTCTTGAATACCACCTTGCTTTGAAGTCACTTAACTCTAAATGATTGGCATTACAAAACTACTGATATTTCTGGTTTAGCACAAAATACCTTATGCAAACTTTAAGCTCAATATTATTACACTACCCATAGCATCTAATGGTAAACTCAAATAAAATATGCAGTATCGAATATAACTCTTCTATTTCCTGTTGCTACGGTGAAACTTCCACTACTAGGTCTAATATCATTCATGAAACAGTAAAAACATAAATCATCTGAAAGATTATATTTATTAAGCAGAATATTAATGTGAAAGTTAGCATCATTACATCTAAAAGTATGTCACATGTCCTAGTAATGTGTCCACCATAAATCAAATTATTTAAACACAGAATTATCTGCATTGAAAGTACGCCTTAAAAAATTATCTATATCTTGTGTAAATGTTTCCATTTATTATACATAGCAGTTACAAAACAATACAGTATCAGTTAGAACATTAAAATAAAAATATAATATGGCAACTTCAGCAATGTACCCTCTTGGCAAATTAAAAGACATTCTACATTAATATAGTCACTTAAAGGCTTACATTTTGGTTATGCATTTTTCTATGCTTGCAATAGTTCAATGAATAAACATGCAATGATACAAAAATGAAGTACTGTCAAAAAAGCAAAGCGAACTGTTTAACGCTACCCACCAGATTCATATGACCTAAATTATCCAAATAAATGTTTCTACAGAGTGGTGGGGAGGGGGCACCTCCACACATAGGTTCTGTTTATACAAATTCTGAAGTTGCTTCACTCTTGAGGTGGATTTGTTGCCATCCATGTTTCAAGCACATATCATCAGAGACCCAATCATAATAATCCATGTTATTGTTATGATTAAGAGAGATGCTTTTATAGCACACTGCAGCACTATTGTTTGGCTGTTGCAAATATTCCACATCTCATTGAGTCAGTGTTGTACCCTTAAATACTACATCAGCAGCGGAATATTTATTCTAACATTTTCTGGGTGCAGTATGAGTTAAGATCAACAAGGAAAAGGAAGTGGGACTAAAACCGAGCCTAAGATATATCACTAACAAAGAGATACCAGCTAAGCAATGCAATTCACATCATGTCCTTTTGTTTGCATCTCACTAACCTAATATATATAGCCAAATAACTAGGAGAGATTATTTTTAACTTGTCTAGACAAAAACAAAAATTGTTGTGTTCATTGTACTCACTGTGTGTGAATGAGTGAGTGAGTGAGTGAGTGAGTGAGTGAGTGAGTGAGTGAGTGAGTGAGTGAGTGAGTGAGTGAGTGTGTGTGTGTGTGTGTGTGTGTGTGTGTGTGTGTGTGTGTGTGTGTGTGTGTGTGTGTGTGTGTGTGTGTGTGTGTGTGTGTGTGTGTGTGTGTTTAATTGCTTGCTTTATATTCCTGGTTTTACAGTTAGCTGTCTGTTGTAACTTTACTAGATACTCAGTTAGCCATCATATAGAAAACTGCATGTATCCTCAGCCATATCTAAACAGGCCAGTTTAATAGCTACTATAAAGTCTAATGCTTGACATACTGCTTTATAATATTTGATCAGCATAGTAAGGTATGACATGCTTGGTGAAGATTTAACTTGTACTATATCATTTCAAAAACAATTTGGTTACTTCAGTACCATCAGAGATTGTTGCCAACACATTGAACACCTTCATTAGCATTTATTTTTCAGTAATTGTCCTGCATTTATTTCTGCTTTATCTCCTCACCTGAAAAATATAGGTGGCATTAGTCAGTGTACACAGTCTAGGGACAATTTATGCTTGTAGTAGTATTTTACAATTATACTTAGGGTAAAGATAAATGTTAACTTTGACTACCTGTGATAAAAGACACAGGAGGCCTTGGCCCATGATACAAGTTCATTTCTCTATAGTACTGGCGTGTGTGTTATCAATAAATATGAACTTAAGGAGGGGACACAGAAGCTGTATGAAAGGGTAGCTTTGTCTCATCTGAAGGAACGAAAAATGAAAAAAAATATTTCTTAACCACTACTTAAAATATTTGTGGGTCTATGTTTACCCATCGAATGGTAGCATCATCAAACTGCATTACATCATAAATACCATTCTCCGAACCCTCCTCATATGGGGTTGCGCCCACATACCCCCCTCTAATTATATATATGCCAACTCTGAGGTCTCACTGCAGTGGAGAAATGGCACATTTCCTTATCCCTACCGTAATGCAATCTTAGTCAGAATGGCTTGATGAACAGCATGTTTAACAAATAATGCTGTTCAATGGTGTCACCATTCCATGGGTAAACATAGACCCGATATTTGCAGCTTGACCAAAGTTTACAGAAAAGGTTTTTGACACTTAAATTGCATAGAATAATATGCAAAATGATCACAAGACAAACAACAAAAATATTTAAAGAACAAAGAAAAACAATTTTTGTAGAGTGCAACTCCACCACCTCCCCAGGTTGCATCCATTATATGTACCCGTCACATCTCTACTGCTTCTGTATGCTAACTACAAGGTCACTGTACCACCAAGATACAGCAATTCCAGCCTTAGAATTTAGTAAAAAAAAAAAATCAAACATTTGCATTTGCACTTTGGAGTCTCAAACATGGCTGTGCTGAACAACTGTCTTCCTCCCAAATATTTATCTCCTGGACATCTGTGGCATGCAGTAAAGGCATTTACAGCAGTGTCCCACTGGAAGGTGTGTAACATTTTAAGTAACATTGCACCATTGGCAAAGCTGCAAGGACTGGCTGAAATCACACTCAGAATTTTGCAATACATGAATGAATGCCAGCCTACATTACAGCACAACAGCAATGAAATTTGTAGTAATCAACTAATGTAGACCCAGCTGCAAGTATCAACAGCACACACGAAGATGAATGTCTCCTGTGCAGTGACCAGCCCTTCATAAAGTTACCTACTGATACACACACATAGCTTAACTTCTCCTGTGCAGTGACCAGCCCTCCATAAAGTTACCTACTGATACACACACAGAGCTTAACTTCTCCTGTGCAGCGACCAGCCTTTCATAAAGTTACCTACTGATACACACAGAGCTTAACTTCTCCTGTGCAGTGACCAGCCATTCATAAAGTTACCTACTGCTACACACACAGAGCTTAACTTCTCCTGTGCAGTGACCAGACCTTCATAAAGTTACCTACTGATACACACACAGAGCTTAACTTCTCCTGTGCAGTGACCAGCCCTTCATAATGTTACCTACTGATATACACACACAGAGCTTAACTTCTCCTGTGCAGTGACCAGCCTTTCATAAAGTTACCTACTGATACACACAGAGCTTAACTTCTCCTGTGCAGTGACCAGCCCTTCATAAAGTTACCTACTGATACACACACAGAGCTTAACTTCTCCTGTGCAGTGACCAGCCCTTCATAAAGTTACCTGCTGATACACACACAGAGCTTAATTTCTCCTGTGCTGTGACCAGCCCTTCATAAAGTTACCTGCTGATACACACACAGAGCTTAACTTCTCCTGTGCCATGACCAGACCTCCATAAAGTTACCTACTGATACACACACAGAGCTTAACTTCTCCTGTGCTGTGACCAGCCCTTCATAAAGTTACCTACTGATACACACACAGAGCTTAACATCTCCTGTGCAGTGACCAGCCCATCATAAAATTACCTATTCATACACACATGGAGCTTAACTTCTCCAGAGCAATAACCAGCCCTTCATAAAGTTACCTACTGATACACAGACAGAGCTTAACTTCTGTGCAGTGACCAGCCCTTCATAAAGTTATCTACTCATAAAGCTGCTTTCATCTATATTCACCTTCCTGTCCTCTTATATGTTTTGCAAAAGTGAAAGCTTTGCTCTGTCCAGTTTTCTAGAGGGTATCTAAACAAGACCCTTGCCAAGTTTTAAAAGAATATAAAGATCTTTTCCATGATCTCTCTGTTCCTTATTTGTTTTTCCTGTGTCTGCAAATATATCCAACCTCCATATTTATCTCTCTCCAAGGAAAAAAATATCCCTTTTTGCTTTGCCATAATTTCCTTTCTGCACCCCAACATGCCACCTTTACTTTGCCCACCCATCATTATTGCATAGTATTTGACTACTCCCTTCACTACTATATTCTCTCTTTCATCTCCCCATCTTAACATCCTGTAATTCCTGCTCTCTATCCATTCACCACACAATTCCTGGATAGTGTTTAATTTCTCTAACAGTTCTTACTGTCTCACTTTTTCATTGTTAATGCCTTAACATGCTTTCTCTCTATGGGTTCCATTTCTCATAGTACAATACCTCAGTTTTCATCATCCAGTGTCCTTATATCCTTAGTTAAACATAGCTAACTTATTTCAAAGTTGACAAATGTGAGTAAGCCGAAGGTAGTTTGCTGACAGGATTCTTGATAAATCAACCACCCTCATTCTTCTAATGTTAGCTCTGTAACCTTCACTTCTCCATCTCTTCACTCTATTCCATATACAGCAGTTCTTTCCCATCTCTTGTAAGAATATATCTCCAGTTCCACTTGAGTCTTTATTTTCTTGTCTCTCACCACAGTTCCCCTCGTAGCATAATAGCTCAATATCTACTTCATCTACTCTTATGACAAGTACAATCTGCTACATTTCCCAGTGTAATCACTCTATTAGCATTTTCTCCCTCCTTTTCTGCTCATGACTATAAAACCAGTAGCAAAATTTACTTCTTTTCTTAATATTATGTCACATTCTTCATTAGATACTTTCTCTATTTTATCACCACACCCCTTACTCTTGCCTATCCATTTGCTTTTATTTTCATTCCTTATTATTTTTCTCCATAAAAATGGAAATAATTTGATATTTCTTTTCCCTGTAAGACTCACTCCATCCCCAGACCTTCATCTACTCTACACTCCCGTTTCCCTCCTGATCCCTGCCCTGTATCTGTTCTGCTGCTTGCATCTGTGATCACATCTATACTGCATTCACCTCCATCTTCTGTTAGGTACATAGGTTAGTACTAGGCTAACTGCCTTTGCAAGCCATTGTAAGCCTAGACAATTATCCCTTGTGAGACTCAAACCTTGCACCTTGTGTTTGTAAGGCAAACACTTTAACCATTAGGCCACCCTCCCAACACCTTATTTTCCCTTTATCTCAGGCACTCCTATCCTTGAGCTATCACTCTATCCCCATCTATCCAGTAAATGTCTAAAAACAGTCCATCTATACATTCATAGCATTCACAATATATTACAGATCACTATACTTCTCAAAATGTAACAGACCGTGTGATAACTTATGGAGGCATCCTGCCATTAATCAATAAACCCTTTTACCTAAGTATCATAGCCCATCAACAGCAGACACTACTCCCATGTGAAGCCTCACAAATCTTAGTTTAGGAGGAAGGGCCAGTCTTTACAGCAACCTGGTAACCAAGCCAAGAAATATCAGCACAAGATTAATCAAGCATTCATAGTTTACAAAAGCATCTTAGTTGTGTAGTTTGCATTAATACAGTTCCTTGAATTTTAAGTCTATCTATGTATAGCCTCTGCCTGGCAACCTTCACCTTCCTCGCCACAACAGTTTGACAGATTTCTGGATTACTTAGCTCATTTGAAACATCTTCTTTAGTGACCTTTATATTAATTGTATCAGACAAATTCAGGATAAACTCACTTTCACTGCACCTAGACAATCATTGCAGAATTAAGTTCAGATTATGTTCTGGATACTCACCTAACTTTCTGTCCAGACAGTTGGCATCCTGCAAAAGTACTTGCAAATACACTATCTCATCACTCTCCCTATATCTATTACTAGCATTTCAGAAAATTATACCCCCCATACTATCACCTGTCATTCCTCCAGCAAAATTCATATTCTAATTTATTAACTCAACTCAGTTTCAGTTAAATAAAACTGATTCTACTTTCTTGCTGATTGAAGCTCAACAAAATTCACTTCTACATTCTTTCTGATTGAAGCTCTCTCTCTCTCTGTCTCTCTATTTTCTGTCAGATAAAGTCCATGTGTTGTGCATTCCAACACAAACTATGATTTGATGATCCCATTAATATTCAGAAATAAAGAAACTTAAGCAATGTAGCACAATACTTTCCAGCTCATTTAGTTGATTAAAATAATCATAACATCACAAAGAAAGACATCTACCAGGGGCTTCCACTTTTCTTTTGCTTATTCTGTCTTCTCTCTTTCTGGTCTACTGACTATAAATTGTCACACTGTGGATTTTTCTGTCTAGATTTCACTTCAAAAAGACTTATTTACAAGGTCAGTAGGTCCTTTTTCGCCAAAATCTCATCCAAAAACTCTCTACCAAATCATAATTTAAATCCCTAATTTGTAATGAAGTTTCAGATTACATAAGCCCATCCTTAAACCTGTATCTTCAGCTCTTTCATTTGCACAGTATCTGTGCCTAATGAATATAAACAAAGCATAATTATTCCATTACAAAAAAGTCCCAATCATCTACCAATGTGAACACTATAGTCCAACAGCTAACCACTCCCTACTTGCAGAAATCCATCTAAAATAATATTCACAGCCTATGCCAGCATGGCTGTAGGCCCAATTTCTGTACCTCCACCACTCTGTTCCAAGCCACAAACACAGTGTACACAAATACAAGCAAAGGCTTCCCAATGAGTGCAGTTACTCTTGACCTTTTACAAGCCATTGACTTTGATCGCTTTTGTCTTTCACAAATTATAATTTCTTGACATTTTCTCATACAACTCTTTTTTCTGGTTCTCCAGCTACCTCTCAAACCAACCTATTCAAGTGTTTTTTTTCAAACATTCTGTCTAAAGTAATACATTTTCAAATTGATTTCCCCATGTCTGTTCTAGTCTGCTTACCATGTTTATCAGCTAACTTGTCAGCCTGAACTGTGATTCTGTATGAATCAGATTTTCTTCTTCTTAGAGCTTCTCCCAGTCCTCAGGAACTCTTGGCCATAACTCAGCAGTAATTTAACAAAGTCTTCTCTTGATTTTCTAAATACAGACTGGTAGTTACCTTTGACAGGGCTAAATCTACAACATTTGGTACTATTCATTGACTACTTGCTTCCCCTGCATTCATAGTCTTTCACCCAAGGGCATCCCATGTTCTCTACGAGTATCTAGTCATAACTCTTCTTTGGCATTCCACTTTCATATTGACTCTGCTTATATACATTGTATTGATTACTTAAAATCAGTCTTTTGACACACCACTCTTCTTACTCCTGAAGCAAGGAAATATATTGCTAGGAATGTCTTCATCCCCAAAAATAAATATGCCTTTCAACTTGCATCCCCTTCCATCTGCAAACCACCATCGCTTTCCAAACAGCCTTGAATTAAATCTGTTATTCCTTAACCATTCTAATAAATGAATCAAAATCCCCTTTTCAAAACACAAAAAAACAAGTCTACTGTGTTACTGCAAAATGCAGGAGTTGTATACATAATAGCTTATGCATTTCAGTATAAATCCCATTATTTCAAGTAGATGACATTTCAACCACATGTTTAAAAATAGGGAAAAAGGGTTTGTGGATAGATGCGATGTATTACTCAGGGAAAGTGGCAATTCATAGAAATGGATAAATACAAAAATTATATTTTTGCAAGGGTAAAACCCCACTTCTCTTTCCACACCCCCTTACTTAAATATTCACACTCTAAGGTCACCCCAGCTTGGAGAAATATCAATCATTGCTAATGCCTAAGAATATCAATCAGTCTTTTACAGCCATGCGTATAGACAGTGGAGAAGACTTAATAACAAACAATTGAATTTCTACATATTTCTACAAAAAGATAGTGAATGAACAACAGGCAAGAAAACAAAAAACTGTAGCAAATGTTACTCAGAGCAACTCAAAACTTGTTAGTCAAGTCACAGCAACCCCAAAGAGCTACCTTACTCTTTACCTTCACAGTCTACAAACATCTCTTTTTTGGCTTTTGCCCCCTTTTGCAATTCAGTCTAAGCTCAGTCAGACTATGCCAGTCAACAAATGGAAATTAAATAAATACACACAGCTGTGTACATGAGAGCCAACCTTGTCTATAAAACAGTAGTGAGTAGATTCATTTTTGTGATCACTAGTGTAATCAGCCAGCTTTCCCCCAGAAGGCTAAATAAACTCAAAGTTGATATATATAAGTAGCCAGTTGGGAGTGCAGGGGTCTGCCCCAAATGATGATTGCATTTGGGAAGTCTCACTCATTTGTGATCACACATGTATGGATCAATCACAAATGAGTCACATACGTGTCAGGGAGCCTACATACATACATATGTTCATAAATAAATGCATACATGCATGCATGCATACATAAATAAATTAAATGATGCAGAGTCAGTGATAAATGTTTCCATGCAGCAGCTTGTATGTGACCAAACAGGACCTCGACTTCTGAAACCTGACACAGTTCTGCTTTATAAAATGCTATAAAATATAATGTGAATTACTCCCTGTAAGGAATAGAAAGCTGTTGTCTGATAATTAAAATGAAGTTCGTTTTTCTTATGCAATGTACAACAGTACAGCACAATTTTTTTCCGGGTAGTTGCAGTGAGAATCATATTTGCTACACTCACTGACATACTGACTGTGCACTTTTCACAATGAAGAATCAGAGTTCCATTCAAAAAATATCATGTGTTTTATATATTGTTCCATGCCAGTTAAATATGACTTGACATGTTGACTTGCAGACAGTATTAGAAAAGTAATGTTTTTTTGCGGAGATGTTGTTTCTCCCATAACTCTGGTCTTTAAGTTGTGCTAAGAATCGAACAGGACAACGTCTTACTGTGAGGTGACAATGCTACCGCAGCACCACCACCGCAGTTTAACTCTGGTCTTTAAGTGATGTCTTTAATAGGAGCCTTGATATTTTGTACTGTAGCTTGAGTTACTGTCTTACCAAAACTACAATACGCCTGTAATTTAATCCACAAAACTATAGTGTCTCAGTAAACTGTATGTATCTACTATAAGTGAATCATAGACTTTAAGGTATCAAATAATTGAGTAATCCATAGTAAAAGAATTAGTGCAGTACATAATAAATCAATGTGTACTCCAAACATTTATGAACTTGATGGCAGTGTTTCTATTAAACACATAAAAAGTGTAAATATATTCTGTAAACATAAGCATTATATTCTTGATTTCAGTGGTTTTATCTGCTGAAAGTTTGTTGCTAAATACAGTCTCCTGAATCTATACAATTATTTGCTCCTTAATTACTATTTTTATCCACATTTTACAGCAAATCACTCAAATGGGTTTTTCATGAATGTAGCTTTTTAAATGTAGCAGAGGAAACTTTCTCCTGCATGGAGAAGTGTGAATCTTTTAAGTTTTTCACTTAATTTTGCATCATCCTTTGTTTGACATGTGGGTGGTGGCCTAGAATTAACAACTCGCTCATCTTTTCAACAATTCACTTAAAATCAAGAAACATATTATACCATGACCCCCCCTTTAATATTCCAAAACATGCACGCTGATTGTCGAGGCATCTGTATCAACATACTAATGGAAGGTCGCGCCCGGTTCAACTTTGCTATTAGGATAAGTCTCAAACACTGTCTCGCTATGTTAAAAGAGTTTAGCATAACAAAACAGGTTTAAAAGCAGCGGAGATCTCTGTTGCTTTTTAAGCTGTCTCGCTATGTTAAACTCCCCATAGGACTCAATGAGGAGATCCCTACTAAACCCCTTGTTAAATGGGTTTAACAGTTGCTATTTTTAAAACTGTCTCGTTATGTTAAACCCATATGTACATCAGTAAAATGTTAACATCCACAAAGTAAAACACTTGTAAGCATATGAAACCCAATGAACCTTGGATCCTGGTGTGATATATATATATGTTGTTATGTTATATAAACATATATACATATATATATGTGTGTGTATGTGTGTTTAACACAAGTAAATACAGATATAAGATGTTAAATATTAGTTAAGCTTCTATATGACTTAATCGTTCTATTTAATGTTGATATGTTTTAGCAGCATTGAATGTGTTATTAAAATGTTTTTTAAAATATAAACTATAAGTTATAACATTATGACATCCGTGAGGACAAAAAAATTGAACATAGAATATATATAAATTGTGTTGTATATGTTTGTTATAAAAATATTAAAATATTTCATGTTATAAAACTCTCACAGTATCACTAAATGTAATTTATAATAATATAACAATGTCAAAAATAGTAAAATTGTTACAATTATCATAAAATCATATATATATATATGTAATTAACAAAATTTATATCAAATAATAATGGTAAAAATTGCATAATTATTAAAAAATGTTATCTGCTGAAAGTTTGTTGCTAAATACAGTCTCCTGAATCTATACAATTATTTGCTCCTTAATTACTATTTTTATCCACATTTTACAGCAAATCACTCAAATGGGTTTTTCATGAATGTAGCTTTTTTAAATGTAGCAAGGATTTTGCTATTTTATTGAATTATTAGTAGATGCTTGTGTGTTACACTGGGAGAGGCTCTTTCAGTTTCAATATTCAAAAATCTGTTTGTGAGTTAGTCATTATTTAATCAAGCTTCTGGGTCACCCATGTACAGAGGTACTTACAGTACTGAAATTTATGATATATAGCATTAGCTATGTTAAATATAATTGAAAAAGCTAGATTGTGTTTCATTTGACAGAAAAGCAACAGATTTTCTTTTTTGCTTTTTATCAGTTGCCAGTCTTTATATAATGCTACTCTGTCTTAACGTTGTATTATGTTGCTGTGTGACTGTTTCCATTACAAGTTACTATTTATATTCTAGACTCCATTTTCTAACAGCTGAGTTGTTCTGATTTCCTAACAACTTTATTTTACAACTTACATGCATGCTCATTTTTCATCATATTTCATATCCTCATTTTGTTTTTAGCTTTACTTGTTGGTGAATTCTCTGTTCATCTTTTAGCATGGATGGTGTAGAAAAAAATAGGAGAAGTTTGTATTTACAAGACAGAGCTGCTCATAACGTTGGACATTAGAGGATTCTAGCACATCCATTCTGATTTCATACCACTTGACTCTCATGTCTAGGAACTCTAAGAGGAACTCATCTTTTGTATTTTGCTTGCATTACACCACATAGGCAGATTACTTTGATAATATATTTCTTTCATAGTACTTGTGTTGCCCTCTGTGAGCATGCCTTGCACTGCTATGACTACAGGAAGTTGTAGCAGAGGAAACTTTCTCCTGCATGGAGAAGTGTGAATCTTTTAAGTTTTTCACTTAATTTTGCATCATCCTTTGTTTGACATGTGGGTGGTGGAGAGCCTAGAATAAACTGGCTCATTGCAACAACAACATTCACTTAAAAAAACAGATATATTACCTGACCCCCCCATTAATATTAAAAACATGCCGCTGATTGGCCAGGCATGCACGTTGCAATATGTAATACTAATATAAAAGGTCCGGGGCCCGGACTTTTTTCCATTAGTATAAATCTCTTTTAACCCATTTAACATAGTGAAACAGTAAAATTATTTAAGAAAAGTAATTATTTCTTTTCTTAAATAATGTCATAGTATAATAGCAATAACCCACTTCTGGGTGTGGGTAATGCGGGATTTACCCACGCTTGTCTTTGTTTGGTCCCTCGGGCTTCGCCCTCTGGACCAAACCACACCAACAGTGGGTAAATCCCGCATTACCCACACCCAGGCGTGGGTTATTGCTATAGTATACTGCATTGACTTATCTAGAAATAGGCAAGAAATAAATTAGTAACACAAAATAAAGGAAAGGGGTGGTGGCAAAGTTCCCACAATATGTTTTTGGTTTTACATTTTGTTCAGCATTTTACAAAGTGAATGATAAGTGCAAATCAGTGAAATGTAATGAATGACTTGCTCTGTCACTGATTCAGCTGTCAGATAGGTGCACAATGTGTCAGTTTATTTAATGCACTCTTGTGATAATTCCTCAATCATCCAGGTTTTAAAGTCACTTATGCATTTTAGAGAAGTTGCTCTGGCTATAACATACTCTCATTCATGAATATGTGCAGCTATAGTCATTAGAAGCATTAATTACTGCTATTCTGTTAGGATATATATAGTCTGTGATAATTTCATTAATGCATTCTCCATTTGCAACCAACAAAGCTGTGTCTGTTTCCAGTTATCATATTAGTCAGGTTGAACAAGGTAGTTATTTTGGGTCAAATGCACTGATTTCTGTTCAGAAAAATGGTTTTAGCTGTGAAAGAGTGGTGAAAGTTATGTATGTTGTTCCTTTTTCCTTCCAAATGCCTTGCTGTAGTGAAGAACATAGTGATACCGTGATGAGCAGGGTGGACCACTCTTCCCTACCCTCAGCAGTGATCCCTAGCTCATCCTGATGGATCTCCAGGTGCTCCAAGGATGGCTGAGTGATGTAATCTCTCCAGCATGCCTATATTCTTCCCAGTGAGCCATGCTTGATACACTTGCTTCAGGAGCTAATCCAGAGGCACCCTCAGTAAGTGCACAAACTACTTGGAAAGGCTTCCCTCAACCTGGCAAAGCAGGAGATGTACCTTGCAGTCCTGTCAGATTACCATACGCCTCACTCTGTCAAGAAGAGAGAGCCTAGGAATCCTGAAAAAGAACCTAATTTCTGCTGCTTGCATCTGTGATCACATCTTTTCAGTTATTACCCAAACACCATGACCATAGGCAAGGATAGGGGCATAGTCTGACTGGTAAACTGAGATCGTCATTCTGGGACTCAGCTCTCACTTTGACACCACAGGTTGATAAAAAGTATGCAAGACTGCTTTTGCTGTCTTTTCCGCTTGTTAATCTCATTTCCCTCTGCTGTCTGCTCTCATTTGTGAGAAAAGTGTCAAGCTACGCAAGCACTTTCAAATGAAGTACTTCCTCTCCCCTTGCCTGAAGACAGTAAGTAACTTTTTTCTAGGCTAGAACCATATCTTCTACTGTGGAGATATTGAATCACACCCCACCCATGTCATTCCTCACAGCAAACCTCCTCCATTATATACTGGCGATGACTACCTGCTGAGAACAGGAAGACAAAACTGCCAGCAGACAAAGAGATGCAAGTTTTACATCCCCGATAGGTTAATTTCCAAACACTGGCTGTGATTTGATATTAGTCTGTTATATTCATAAAAAGGAAGGAGGAGACAAGAAACTTCCTAGGTGGAGTCCTGCACCTCCCTTGAGTGTCACTGACATAAAGATGATAATGCAGACAAACTTGTTTGCCAGTCTATGCATCAACAGCCCTCGGACCAGCACCTCCCACAAGATATTCTTGGAAACATAGTCATATGCCTTCACTATATACTCAAAATGTTAGTAAACAGTGCAGGCCAACTCCCACAGAAAATGGAGAAGGCACCCATGTCTGACATTACAGAGATACCACCCATTGTTCCACAAAGCAATGAAAAGATGTGCTAACCACGAAGCAAAGATGTGCTAACCACAATGCAAAGATGTGCTAACCACAAAGCAAAGATGTGCTAACCACAAAGCAAAGATGTGCTAACCACGAAGCAAAGATGTGCTAACCACAAAGCAAAGATGTGCTAACCACGAAGCAAAGATGTGCTAAGCATGAAGCAAAGATGTGCTAACCACAATGCAAAGATGTGCTAACCACAAAGCAAAGATGTGCTAACCACAATGCAAAGATGTGCTAACCACGAAGCAAAGATGTGCTAACCACAATGCAAAGATGTGCTAACCACAAAGCAAAGATGTGCTAACCACAATGCAAAGATGTGCTAACCACAAAGCAAAGATGTGCTAACCACGAAGCAAAGATGTGCTAACCACAAAGCAAAGATGTGCTAACCACAAAGCAAAGATGTGCTAACCACAATGCAAGTGGCGTTCACCCAGGCAAGTTTGCAAGGTTCTGTGGTTTTTGGTAATATTTTGTTGTTTGTTGTTCAGTCTGCATTTCAGAGCTGCTTTTGCTGAACTCAAGGTGTGGTTGTTTATTGGCTAGATGGCATAGAAGTCAGTTTTCAAGCTTTTTTCTGCTATAAATCAGGCAAGGCTCTGTGTTCACTTACAGAGAAGTCTACAATGCTTTTTAGTTTTTTAAATTGCATCCAGAGCTTAGTATATTTTCTTGGTTTACTGTACTTGATCACTACTATTTTTGAGAATTTTTAAAGCATTCATTTAATTCTGTGTCAATAGTTATTTCTCTGTTTATTGGCTTTTCTGTTTCTGTTTACCTCCAAATCACCTTGCAGAAGAGTGAAGTAGCCAGGGACTTAGCTGTTTGGTAGTAGTTTGTTGTTTAATCTGCACTTGAGAGCTGCTTTTGCTGTACTTTTTACATTAAAACATTCCAGGGTAATCCATCTTGTAGAAGAAGGTATTTACCTGGTCTCTCTGAGATGGGAAGCACTCCAGGGAGCTTAATGTCTGGTTATTTATTTTTCTAGAGGGCATAGGAGTCAGTGTTCAAGCTTTTTTGTCCACTATAAATAAGGCAAGTTTGTGCAGAGCTGCCTACCAAGCAACAGCAGTTGGCAGTGCTCTTTACAGTAACAAATGCCTAAACGGTAAAATTTCCCCTATAAAGTTAGGATTAGGGCCAAAACCTGTTAAACAATGTGGCATTGTGCAGAATTAAGCTTGAAGTGGCTAACTTGCACATGCCATATCCTAGCACTGTATAACGTCTTTCCCTTAACCCAAGAAACTAGTTTGTGTATTAAATATCACTGCCATATCTTACTACTATATAACATTTTGCCATTAACCCCAGAAACAACCGTAGGAGACACCTGTTAAAACTCAGTCCTTAATCCTAAACAGTTAACCCTATTAGAGTGCTGGGCAATATGGATATGCAATTTCAAAATGCTTCTGTGGTCGGCTTGGGAGATTTGAGCCTTCTAAGACAATGTAGCAATTGCCTCATGTTCTCAGACAACCTGTAAATCATTAAACAAAATAACACTCTATGTGAGAGATGTAAATGCACAACTTGTTGAAAGCAAAAATCTCATGTACAAATGAAGTTGTCAGGAATACCATCAAACCAAAACCAGAGCCAAAGTTAAACTGCTATTTAAAAACCACAAACAAATAAGGGGGAAAAAACACAGTAACGTACCGATAACACTTTAATATGCAAAGCTTTCAGGTAGTACAAACCCTTAGTGCTAAAAACAAAACAATGTTATCAAGCTTATATAATAAAAGTAAAACACACAGTCAATAAAACTCTATATACAATCAATTAAAACACTATCACAATACATTTAAAGGAACAATACAAGTTAATTCAAACACATTTGTTTAAACTTAAGTGCAGGTTTTAATGTGTCAGTTTGATTAATGCCAGGTGGACAATCAGCCTGAAGTTGTCTTTTAGTCTTCACACAGATTTTTCCACATAGAAACTATTATATGCTTTGCACATAGCAAGATATACTACACAGTTAGTGTTACAAGTTGCGAAGCACTTAAAAGTATATACTTTATTAGTCACGAGGTGTATGAAATTTAGATTTTGTTGTTGCTAGATGTTGTTCCTTTAAATGTATCGTGATACTGTTTTAATTGCTTGATTGTAGCTGGAGTTTTATTGGCTGTGTGTTTTACTTTTATTAATTAAGCTTGATACTATTGTATTGTTTTTAGCTCAGAGGAAGGGTTTGCACTACCCGAAAGCTTTGCATATCAAAGTGTTATTGGTAGGTTACTGTGTTTTTTTCCTTTTTTGTTCGTCTTTTTTAAATTACAATTTTACTTTAGCTCTGATTTTGGTTTGATTCTGTTCTTGTACATGAGCCAAAGGTATACCAGTCTTGGTTATTCACACGGCCATATTTATTTTATTTTACTTATTCCTTTAAGGATAAGTCACACATTGAGTGAAATACTTTCCATTTGCCAAAATCTGCTTTTATGTTCTATTAATAATAGAAATGTTCAGCGTTCCTTGATTATTTCTCTGACTAAAGATGAGAAGAACAGAGATTTCTTACAAATTTTGGTTATGTTGGAATGTAAAGTGGAGAAATTTATGATGCTACAATGGCAACATCTCAGCTTCCTCGCTTATCTGGAGCTGGCAATTGTACCACGGGGGTTGAGGGTACTTAAAATGCCCTCCTTTGGGAATGTTCATCCAATCCTACTTAAAAGATGGCAAGAATTGCATATAAAACTTGGATTGGATTATATGTCCCTCATGAATGAGTATTTTCTGAAGATCGAGTCTCAACTTCAGGAGGAAGAGACTAAACTAGAAAGTGATATTTTGCCTTCCTTTTCCTCATTACATTGCTGAATAAAATAAAATGTTAGAGAGACTATACAATTATGATAAGAAATTGGAAGCCGTTAAGTCTCGTAAATTGCATAGGGACATTAATGATTTCAGCAATGGCCATATTTTTTCTTGCCTGAAAGGCAAACATCAAGGTAGACCTGGTAAAGTGAAAATGAGTAACACTTTTGGGAATGTGGGTTTGATGTCTGCACTAGACCATGTTGGCATCCCTTTAAACTCCATCCAACAGCCCCATTCCCAAGTTGTTGATTGTATGACTTCAGTTAATGAAATTTCTGACTAGAATGCTTGTTCTGAAGATTTACTTGAACAGCCATGCCTTCTAACCAATACTGTTTTGGAACTTAATAAAAATGAAAGTTCCAACTCTTGTGTTAATATGGCTATTGGTCCTGCTTCTGAGGCTACTGCGGCCCAATCATTGGTTGCTAAACAGCAAGCTGATGTGGCTTCAGATTTTCAGCATCACCCGCAGGTTGTCTGAATGAAACTACCAGAGGAGGTAACCCAGAAGAAGAGAGACTTATCAAGAGGATGCTTCTTACAGAGAAAGAGAGGCAGGAGTCACAGTGGCCCTCAAACACGCAACAAAGTTCACAGGCGGGTACAATGAAAGAATGTGTTGTTAATTTATCTAGCTTGTTTTTAACATCATCTGACTTGTCCTTTCTGCAAAAGGGTTTGAAATGTATACCAGTAACGGCTAATACATTGATAATACACTCACTGACCTAAAGTTATTTGCTCAAAATCTGGATTTAAAGTTAACTTTTAGAAATTCTACAATTATGTCTAACAATAATTGTATACGTATGAGTAGTTTTATTCCTCTTAGCCACCCAGTCATGAATGATTTTCATGATGTCTGTGAGTCACAAATATGTAAGTTTTATGATCAAAATCAGTTAAAAAAACTTTATAATCTATTCCATGAAGAACAGGAAGCTTTGCATAAACTAGAGGCCAACACAGACATTGTAATAAAAGAAGATGATAAGTGTGGGGCCATTGTTATCATGAATAAAGCAGATTATTTAATGTCTATGCACTCCATCTTATCAGATGAGCAAGCTTTTAGGGAAATAACATGTTTGGATGTTAAAAAGTTTATTAGTACTATTAACATGTTTATTTATGATCTTCATTTAATGAATGACATTACATTTGACACTTTCAGCTTTTTTACTGTTTCTTGTGCTGTGATACGTTGCCTAAAATACATAGATCATTGAGCAACCCCCGCCATGAGAGCTATCGTCTCTGTGAGGAATTGGTCTACTGAACCCATATCTAAGTATCTACAGAATATATTGTGCTCTTATCTTAAATATGTGATAAGTTATATCAAAGATAGTACTGATTTTCCTAAAGGAGAACCACACCCATAGACTCAAAAAACATGTGTATTTCATCATGGTTTGCTGTTTCACACATTTTAACACCAGTCTGGGACTAATTACAGGTTTTTAAAATATTTGTATAAGTAATTTCTGAGTCTGACCACATTCGGTCTGGCATCTTGAAGGTATTCTGATTGTTTAGTCTGCCTCTAGGTATCCTACAAGGAAGTACTTGTCTATAAAAAATAACATCACACAGGCCTCTTCTTCCTAAAGCTCCTGTCACTGCATTGATTTTACATGCATACACTGCTGTCTTTCAGTCAGTTTGTTTTAAGTAACATTTCATGCCATTCAGTGGCTACTTAAAACACAAACAGTACAAATGCCAAAGAACAGACTTTCAAAGTTCTTTTACTGCTACTTCTTTTTAGAATGGCTAAATTTCAGTCTTTTGTGAAGCCTGAATTGTACTACTTTGATTCATCTCTCATCCCCCTTCACACCTAACTTCCCTAGCTGTCAAAGTGCTAAGAATAATTTGAGCTGTTTCCTATTGTGATTGACAGCTCACAGCAGGAGACTTGACTCATGTACTGTTTTCTTGTTCTAGTGTTTACTTTCTGTATGGGTAGGGGAAGGACCGGGAAGCTGTGACATCACAGCATGGGTGGGTTTTCAGGTCGGTCATGATGATGTCAGTTTGGAGAGGGAACTGGCCAGAAAACTACCTGTATTCATTGGTCTTGATGACATTGATGAATTGGAGACTGCAGCAAGCTTTTCCAGGGTGGGATAAAAGGTTTTTGAATGTGAAACTACCACAGTACAGTAAGGTAATGTTCTAGTCTAGTGGAGATAAAGAGTTGATTTAAAATATTTTAAATGCTGTATTGTTTATTTATAGCAGGGACAGTAAACAGCAAGAAAAAGGACAGAGAAGTTGAACATTTAATAATAGAATCCCATTGTTGTCCTTTAAGCAGTTGAGTGATTGGCTTGAAATGAGAATATGTGTTCATTTTCTAATGGTAGTTCTTGATATAAAATCATTATTTACAGTGATACCAAATAAGTACGGAGTAACATCCATTAGGAATTTTTTATGTCCTCATGGTCAGATTTCAAGTAGACAGGTACACACATTATGTGAATTTCTTGATATTGTGCTGGAGAATAACGTTTTTATTTTTGATAAGTATTACCACCAGGTCTCAGGAGTACCGATGGGCTCTCCCATCGCTAATACTTATGCTACTCTGGTTTTGAATGGATGGAAGAGTGAGACTACTTATTTGTATATCTATAACAGTACTACAGAGAGAGAGCATATAAATCCATAACTGTACTACAGAGAGACCATGTAAATCTATAACTGTACTACAGATAAAATGTGTAGTTATACAGGTGTATAAAGGCAACTAAGAAATAGTTTGAATATAAACATTTTCAATATTTAGAAAAGAAGAACAGCAACCACACTAAAATCCATCCTTAAAGTACGCAATCCTGAAATTATGAATCAACAAATAATAAATATAATTGTTTTTTTTTTTTTTTTTTTTATGCAGTGCTCTGAGTCTATATGCCACACTAACTCTATTGAGTAATACAGATGGCAATATTCTATTAGACTAGGAGCAGCATAGATAGGGGCTTCCACCAATATATATATGACTGCCCAAAAGTGCTGGCCAAGCAACAACACTGAGGAAAGGGGGTGAGAGAGGGGAGGCATTAGGGCAATAATGTACAATTTAAAAGAGGATCGGTGCCCTAAAAAGTACTTATATTAATCAGTTAATCTTTCACACCTACAAAGCTGATCATGCTATGAATAGCATCAAGCCTGCAGTGCTATTTGTATGGAATATCTTTTCTCCTCAAGACTACACCACATGTACAAGTAGTGTTGCTGTAATATATCTTAATTGTGGTTTGTTGTATTGAATTTGTGGCATTTAGTGCTGTAAATAAGTGGTCTAATTGTGATAAAATGACTTGAACTTAATGAATAAAGCAAAATATGATTTAATTGTATAATTTTAAAATATTTTGCTTACTTTCAGATATTAATCTGGCTCACAGTTTTAGATAATTGTTGTCTAACATGCTAGCTCTCAGGAATGTCGTGTATATATATATATATGTATATATATATATATATATATATATATATATATATATATATATATATATATATATATATAAAAATTGACTGTAAGTTGTCGGTTGGTAATGATATAATGTGCGTCAAAGAACTGTTAAATAAATGAATCTCAGTACCAGCATAGAGAGATAAAGCCCTGCCTCTTTGACAGGTGACACAAGTTTGACTATTGGCTGATGCACCTGTTGGAGTTTGTGTGAGATATAACAGAATGATAAGGCTTAACCTTACTCACTTTTCATTGTGGAGGGGGAGTATATGCATGTGAGCACACTCTCCATGTTACAATCCCTGGTGGTGACTGAGTATCACATGGAGGTGTATATCTAAAAGGAGTGCAGGGCTAATTGATTACATTATGTGGCCAAATGCCATGTATCACAAAGGCCCATTACATCCCAACCACTTGAAAACAAACAAATGTGTCAGGGGAGTTGGGGGCTTAAGGAAGACCACAATCTTCCTCATAAATAACAACACATTTCCTAGTATAATCAGCATTCATACCCAGGAAGGAAATGAGCCACATTGGTCATGCTTTGGGGAAGCAAAGAGGTCAGTAGGGTGGTGGGAGAAAGCTCAGTGGTCTAAGCAGGACTAGAGGGGGGGGGCTATTTATGGCAGTGCCTGATGTATTCTAATCCAGTCAAAGTTCTTTTAAGGATTGAGCAACATTACTATTGATTTTGACTACCATGGAACAGGCTTAAGATTATTAAATTAATGATTGACACTTGTGTTTGACCATTACTGTTCAGTTCTGGGATTTTGGTACTAAACAATGAGATTGTGCTGTCAGGGAGGTTTCCCTCTTCCTCAAGATTGTGTGATCTCTGATTTGGCATGTAAAAATAGAAGAATGTCTGATGGTGCAACTCCTGCATTAGATGGGGAGGGTTCAGTGGGGCTTGACCCCTCCATAAAAACATTTGTCTGTTCTATTTATTTTGAATGTACTTCATATTCAAGTGTTTCCAGTGAATTATGATTTCTATATTGCGTGTCTGTCTGAAATCCATAAAAATTTCATCAGGAAGCCATGACTACTATATAAGACATAATATAGATTCCAAAAAAAAAAACAGAAATATATATCCATCAGAGAACACAGAATCTCAAAAATAGGTTGCAGTCAGCATGGCAGTGTAACTTAGTTGGTCATTCACTGTATCACTCTACTTATAATACATGGTTTAAAACTTGTAAGGTGACTGTATGTTTCAGTAACTGGGAGAGCAGACCACCTATAAAGAAAACATAACACTGAAAAAAGCAGACCAGCTATGTGCAGGATGCAAGGCAAAAGTGTGAAACAACGTAATCATATAAGAGCAACATGCTGGCGGACATGCTAATGAAATATATACCATTTCTAAACAATATCTGCAACCCTTAGCAAGCCAAACATTCTTATATTTAGCTTTATTTTCACACTGGGGGCCTGACTGCTTAGTACAATATAACAAAGGAAGAAGTGAAAATAAAGACAGATGGATAGAGCTGTAAATGAGTATGTGAGTTACTTAAGCATTTACCTTGATGATTGTGGAGATTAGCTTGGGTAGCAACAGATATGTGAAGCACAGTGTCAGCGCAATAGTAGTGATGGCAGGAGGATCGTGTAGAAAACATGTATGATATTACAATGTCACAGCTGTGACAATGGTGGTCAAGGAAAGTGCATTAATACCATGCATGTCAAGAGGTAGAGGGATGCAAGAGTCATTTCTAATGCAGCTCATATTGTGATGCATGTGTAAATATATTCTTATTTATAAACTGCTACCAGATCACAATGGTTTAATGATATGAGAAACATAAGAAAAACAAATCACTTGCCTTCCTTTAATACTATGCATTTTTTTCACACCGAACATGCAGTTTTGCAGTGCTGTCTATAGTACAGAACTGAGCGTGACCACCTATTACTATATAGTTTTCAAAGACATCTACTTGGGGATTTGATTTCAATAGCCACTACAGCACATTTGACATTATCGGTGCTATAACTGCATTAATATCTGGGATTCTTCGCATGGAGCATGGAGCATGCAGTTGTTTCTTGGCATTGTCCACTAATTTATGCTTACTGTGTGGATCAGGGATTCAAAATGGAGTGAGGTTTAGAATTAGGTTGTGTGAGAGTCTATCCATTAAGGTTTGTGTGAGTTCCTATTTGAATACATCACCATAGGAAATGTGCAGACCTTCTTCTGGAACCCTGACCATACTTGTTACAGCAAAAAGCTTGCCCCAAGCATAAATATGTTTGGATTCTAGCCATAAATTTATTAAGTGATTTATCTCCTATTACATCCTACAAAGTAAGAAGGACAAATGCCAATATTATGATAAAATAAAAGACCTCTTATGAAAGGGAATGGTCTCAAGAGCACCTTAAAACCAGAAATCCCAAAATAACACCAGCTGAATCGCTAGGTGCAAACCAATTTACACCATTTTATTGAACTACAAATGAAATAACGAATTCATCAAGGTAAAATGCATTAAGCTCATTTATCCCAGTTAATGGGACTTCATCAGGATACCATAATTTTCCCTGCCATTCCTTTTATAATATAAGCCCCTCCCCTCTCTTTTATAATATAAAAGGAATGACAGGCAAATTTATGGTATTCTGATGAAGTCCCCATTGACCGGGACAGAAGCACTTAATGTGTTTACCTTGATGAATTTGCTATTTAATTCATGGTTCAATAAAATGGTGTGAATTGGTTTGTTCCTGCTGATTCAGTTGGTGTTTTTGGGGATTTGTAGTGTTCTTGTTTGTGGTGGATTCCAGTTTGCACATTCTTCTTCTTCTTCTTTCGGCTTTTTCCGGTTAGGGGTCGCCACAGCAGATCACCTGTCTGCTCATGATTGGCAGTCGAGTTTTACAGTGTCGTGTTGCATGCCCGGTACCCAACCTTCTACAGAAGGTACACACATGCACACACTCACACCTAGGGCCAATTTAGAGTGTCCAATCCACCTACAGCATGTCTTTGGGATGTGGGAGGAAACCGGAGCACCCGGAGGAAACCCATACGACCACAGGGAGGACATGCAGACTCCCCACAGAAGGCACCCCAGCCGAGGATTGAACCAGAGAACCTCTTGCTGTGAGGCTCCACATGAACTCCATATAGAGATCTAAGAAATCAATGTATAGCCACTGTCACAGGCAATGAACAGAACTACTTACACTTAAACAAGAGAAATATACATTAACTAAAGGTTTCTGAAAAGGAATAAATTCTTTGTTGCACATAGCAAAGTAAACTACATTTCTCATTAACCAATTCTAAGGAAAGAGCAATAATAGGCTATTTTCAGAAAACAACACTCCACATCTTAACAAACTCAAGAAAAATCAAGTTCTATCTAAATGGGACTAATTTCCTGGAAGTTAGAAAACTGTTACTTAGGGCTGTATTTATTTATTTATTTTAAGTTTATTATTTGAGATGGTGGGCTGGTATAGAACCTTGCTTTTTCCATTGGCGTTATATGCATGTTGTACCAGTGTTTTTAGTTATTACTGCTACCTCTTCCCTGTACACTATTCTGTACCTGCTCTACACCTTTTCTTCTTTTCCTCCACTCATATTCTAAAATATTCTACCCTGTTCTTGTTTTTTTTTACCTCCTGGGTGCTCAGTATCCTCCCATGACTGAAATAAATTCTGTCGATTAACTATTGATCCATAAAAGGCTGAAGGTGTACAAGTCTTCTGTCTGCTTGTCTGCCTCTCCTTCTCTCTATTTGTGTTTCTGTTTGTATATTTCTAGAAACAGGTTACTGTTCATTGTGGGATTGCATTCTCTGCCTTGCACCAGTTGCTGTAACTGTAATTATAGAGTTTTTCTACTCACACATCCACTAAAAATTATTTTTGGCTGTGTTGCACAACCTGGCAACCATCATATAAGTATATATTTTTAAAATTTTCAGAATGAAGACAGAGATTAATATTATAGACTGGCTACATTAGTAAAAATGTACAATTTCTGGACATCAAATCAAAACACAAACATTGTAAAACTATGGATTAAGAAAGATATGCAGGAAGTAAAGGTTAACAAAACCAAACCTGGCATTGCATTATCTCTGGAAATAAAAATACAAATAAAAAGCACCGAGGGAAAAGTAATGCAATAAAAACAGAAACAACAATAAACAGAAAAAAAACAATGATTACATTCAAGGTGAATTCAATGTAAAGAGAAAGAGTTCTGCAGTTAAGAAAGTGTAAATCAATATCCATATTAACAATATTCATATGTAAGTGCATCCTCCATCTAAAAACAAAAAAAAAATAAAAAGGCTCTGGTACATCACACTCCTAGCATGGACTCTCAGCAGAGTTGTTGAAAAATTAATTATATTTATTCACACTGCTAGAAGTACTGCGCAGTAGGAAGCAATCAGATGCAATGAACCCGAGAATGAAACCTATAATTAGCAGACCACACATAAAGTAAAAGATCTACTGTATTGTAATGTGTCTTGTAGGCTACAGAAGAAAATGACATCCCCTCTGATTTGCATTGTCTGACAAAATCTGGGATATTAATGTGTATGGCTGACTGTACTGTACTTCTCACACAGTTAGTAGAAGTATATGCAGAAAGAGCAATGCAGTGCTGTATTGTATGCAAGTGTTAACCCTAGGTAGTGTGCATGTGCATATATGTGTGTTTATAAGACTGTCTGTATGAGTGAAATGCAGGGGAGGGAAGAAACCACAACTCAAGAAACACCAGATATCATATGTCAGCACATCTTATTTATGATTTAAAGAATATCACAAATGAATAGGCTACGACCAAGAGTGACGAATTCTTACTATACAATCAGTTTGTGGAGTATCTGAAGAGTACATTTAGATGGTCACATTTTGCTGGGCATTTATACTGATGCTTTCTTTAGATAATGACAGTTGCTGTAAATATCACTGAAGTCAGATGCCAGGATACTGCATGGCTTCTTCATATTAAAAGAATAAGACACAACACTAAACCAATATCTAACTGTCCCCATACTTCATCCTCTGTAAATCTGTCACACAGTACATGCATGGAGTGGTATATGTATGCATAAGTACACATTTGTGAAGGATTCCACATCCATCTGGCAAGTCAAGAAAAATCATAAATGTATTCACTCCATACCTGCAGAGTAGAATTGGAGCAGCAAAAATGCATTCTAGAGACAGAGGTTAATTTGCATGTTCCATTAAGAAAACCAGCATTTGCATATCATTGAAGAAGTGTACCACCCATAAGATGTCAGTCCTTCTGACATATACAGATTTGCATTGGTTGACTGCTGTCAGCAGTACACTGATGGATTCCTCTGGTGAACCACTATTATTGTTAGTAAAGGGCTGTATCCATACACTTTGCTTAAACTTGTATATGAACCAAACAGTAGTCAATGTTCATTGTCTAATGTCAACATTGGCATGCGTATCTGGGTGTATATGCCTGTATACAAATAAATGTTAGGGATGATTCTTGCCTCCAAAAGAATTTGTTCTTTGGGTCACATATTGTTTTTTTATCTGTCTTATATGAATGTTTACAGATGTACTGAATAGCATGGACAAATTCTTATATTGTCATAGTAGCCTTGATCTACTGAGTAACAGTGTCAGATGTCTGTCTTAAGTGTGCACCTTTGTGCATTCTGTGTCATATACTAACACATATTCATTTTTTCCAGCTCATGTGCATGTTGTGCTGTGTATCAGTAGTGTTCCTGTTGCTTGGTAACATATTGGCAAATGATGTAAAAACAGAAGGTTCTAGGACAAAATGTTCTACTCGTGTGACCCTTGCATTAATATAATGCAATGTGTATTGTTCTCTAAATTTTAACTTAAGCCATTTTGCAAAAGTATGTTGAAACAGAGAAACTATGTAAAAAAAAGAGGCATAGCCAATATATTATAAGAAAGGTGTATGCACAAACCAGAATGCAAAAATACACTTAATTGATGAAAGAACAAGTCGACATGAAAACAAGGATGAAGAAAAAATATATTTATGTAATAAATAGTTGGTATAAATAACAAACCAGACACAACAGTAAATGTGATGAACACATATCAAAACAAACAGTAACACATGAAGCATTAAATATTTTATATAGGTGAAGAAGAAAGCAATCATTAATAAAGCAAAACAATATGAAAATATGCAAAAGTAAAATTGCAGTATTATGATTTAATTCAAGAGCACGCCTACCAGTTAACTAACATTCATTCATTATCTAAAACAGCTGTTATTCATTTCAGAGCTAAAGGCATCTCCAGTCTATACTAACACTGTGGCCACAAGGTAGAGAAGCTAGTCAAAGTTAGATTGCTACAGGGCAGATGAGGCTTTCAGCAGCATATACTTAACTTTCCTTTGACATTGTGATGAACAAGAAGCTAAGAATTATGTTCCTGTACCAAGTATTTGAGTTTATTTTCCATTATTGATACTGTAATGGAGCATAAGGAGTTACTGCATTCCTGAAACACCATGCTTCTGATGAGATTTTAAACCAAGATCCCATCTGCCTACATTGGTGGTAGTTCTGCTATATGTAAAATATCCTAATGCATTTATCAGAAAGAGGGGAGGAAGTTCTTAAGTATAACATAAGATATTATCAAAGTATTACCATCGATTTGTGACTAGAAAGTTTTATATGACACAATAATTTGCCTCTAATTTCTAATAATATTTCTAAAATCCCACATTGTGTTACAAAGTACATTATCCTTCTATCCACAATTTCCAAATAATACTACTATTAACAAAGCTGAACATAAACCAAAACAAATAACATCCAAATTAATATTAGTAATATTCAAATTCTTTCTGTCTCCCTATACAGTTTACATGCTCTAAGACACTGTATGAAAAAAAATCCAACCCCTTTGCATGCTGTATTGTCACACAGTCTCCTTCATATTGTATTTCATACAAGCTTTCACAGGAACTGGTTTAAGGGAAGATCACCAAGGATTGTAGATGTTACTGTTTGAGTTTATCATTCTTAACCTAAATGTAATAACATTCATTTTCTCAACATTAGATTTTACCCATTTTATAACTAATTTCAACAATTTGAAAATAACATTTTTTAAAACATTTCTAACCAGTAACATTCCTCTATTTAGGTTCATAGGTTCATAGATTCATACTAAGCTAACTGCTCTTGCGAGACATTTTAAGCCTAGCCAATTATCCCTTGTGAGACTCAAACCCTGCACCTTGTGCTTGTAAGGCAAACACCTTAACCATTAGGCCACCCTCCCAACCCAAGTTTATTTATGTTATTTATGTACCTTTTTTCTTAATTCACAATTTTCCCATCAAATACCACAGTTTTTCATTGTTTTTTACATTCTATGTTTAGCGAATATTATTGTTTCCATTGCACGAGCCTTCCCTAAGACATACATATCAATTCTAGAAATTAAAAAAAAAAATGTCCATTAGGAACTAAAAAAATCTACTTTCCATAACATATTTAAGGGTCCTGCTTACTACTTTGTTATATAAACCCCTCTTTTTTATTGAGTTTAACCTTGTTCCCCAACTCATTCCAACAGCTGTCTCTATAATCTCATATTTTAATCATTTATCATTTACATTATATGTTCACCTCAGCTGTTAAATTTGCAAGTCGGAGTCCTAATAAACAATTTTAATCCTGAACAAAGATATAAGATACTTTTTCCATAAATCATTTGTTGCATTCATTTAAGACTTCACTCAATTCATCCATACATTTCTTTTTCAGATTTATGCCCTAGTACCTGTATAACCTCATCCAAATTTGTAATATTTGCTGCATTTTTCCATAGCCATTATTCAAGGCAACATTTACATATAAATCTAACAAACCACCATTTTCAGTACTCATATAAGCTCATCTGACTTTTTAATATTTGCTATAAATTCTTTTTCTCCATAACCCATATTCCTTGCCCCATTCCTATATAACCCTAAGAAACCACATTTTCAAGATTTTCTTCTTTATCCTTTATTATTAAAATAAATGTGTCTACATATAATAAATCCCATCTTCTAATTGCCAACTACCATCAACATTTTTCATCTTTTTTAATATGTCATTAATACATGTAAATAAAGGGACTGACAGAGGACCCCTGCATGATTTCCCACTTTATTGGCAACCTTTCCCTGTCCAGACCATCCATTAGTAATGGGCGCAATTTAAAACGGTAAACAGACAGTACATTTTCTTAATAAATTCTCTATAGATTCTTATAATATTCAGTTCCTGTAATACTTGCAACAAAACTTAATGATCAGTATTAACAAATACTTTTTTCCAGTCAATGTAAATAATAAATCTTTTATCCTTTCTCTGTGTTCTTGTACTTTTCTTACTCACTAAAGAATTAATTTAATATATTTTTGTCTTGCCTGTGCCTCTCATACCTTTGTCAGACTGAATCAAGTATTTCTTTTTAATTCTGCTCAACTTTGTCCTCACCAAGTTATTATAACCTGCTATTTAAATAAAGATAAGCCTCTGGTCTTAAAGTATCCTTCAATTGCCCTCCATTTTATAATTTTAATTCCTCATTCATATAAAACGTATTTCATCCTTCCTTTCTATAAATTTTCTAATTTGTTAAAAAACTGCTAATACATTGTTTTCATTATTGAAGTTTTTCAAATAAGTACTTAATATTATCTAAACCTGGTGTTGTATTCATTTTATAAAATCTTATTCTATTTCTTTACTAGAAAATGCATGAACATTTGCCTCTTTGTAATCAATTTGTTCATCAACGCCCCTAGCTACAACAAACTTTTGAAATAGATATTCTGCAGCTGCCTTTAATTTTCCTTTCACATCTTTTACTTCTTCTTCTGAATTTACTAAAATGTCCATCTACTGTTGTTTGGATATACGTAATATATTTGTATTTCCTTTATAGCACCATTAAATGACACCCGCCATTCCCGTCTCCCAATGTGATCTTTCCATAATCTATAAAAATACCTATTTTTCTTCATTAAATACTCTTTCACAGCACATCTTAACTATCCCTTTTCTTAGTCTTTCCTTTTTCATCTTCCGTAACTTCCCAGTCAAGGCTTTAAGGTCTGAAAATCTTTTGCTGTACATTGATCATCCAAACATCAGTGTCAGCAGCCTGCTTCCCCTCTAAAAGCAGGTTTCTTTCCACCTACCACCAGTTTTAAATCTCTGTACCCTGTAAGTTCCTTTAGTAATTTAACTGCCTTTTTTTTCGTATTCCAAGGTAATATACTGAGATACTCTGCTGGCTGTCCAGACTCTTTACACTTGTCTGCCATATATATAGGAGCATACATATCAATTATTCTTTCATTTCATCTTTATCTTTATATTCAGTATACTCCATTTTGTCCTCTTTCATGACTCCCCCCATTCATTCACTTCTATTCTAACAGTCAGTGTGCCACCCACACTGGCATTTAGAAAAATGCCATGTTCCCCATTTTATGTCTTTCTATCTATCCATCTCATCTGTAGAGAAAACTGATATCTTGTAGACAAAGTATGCCAAATATTGGTTCCCTCAACCAGTTTTTAATAGCAAGTCTACATTTTTTTACTTTTAAAGTATTTACATTTAATAAAAGTTTTATTTAATCTCCCATTTTGAGGCCTTTTCCCTAAGAACAGCTTCCCTGCCTCACTCATCGTCTACTGAAATTCTGTACCTATTATCATGTTTTAATAAATCAATATTTGAATGCATTCTTAAGTTCCCATTGTAAATCATTTTTGTTTTCTTGTTGATTGCCCTCATTATAAATACCTTCAACTTCACAAGGGTTTTTTATACCATAATCAGGTCATTTTTACCCATTATCCCCAGTGTAGTGCATTTGAGATGACCTTTCCAATGGAAATGCCCCTGTGTTCCACACCATGTAAAAAATGCTTTTGATAGTTTGTTATTGGGTAGTTTCATTCTGACATATATAGCATTTCTGTATAAAACACACTGCAAGATGAAACAAAAGGTGAACACCACTGGAAAATCTTAGAAAAATATATTGCAAAAGTTAAGCGATTTCAGCCATAAAACAAAGGCCTTGTTCAGAACAAACAAATTCCATACACACCATTAAATACTAAATTCCAGTCTAACCCAACCAATCAAAAAGCTTCTACAATTAAAACTGATACAAACATAAAAAATATATATGCATTTAAAAAAGAAACGTCATTGTAAAATCCACAAATATAACTTTCAATTACATTTGTCATAATAAACTATTCTACGTAAACAGCTTTGTAATTCACTCCACTGTTAAACCCAGGTGCATTGTAAACATTGAGCAAAAGCTGCCACTTCAGTTCTCTATAATCTAGCTCCCCTTCGTTGACACCAGTAATATCCTTTGGTATACAATCAATAACAGCAAAATATTTTTTTACAGCCAGGGCATACCAAGATGTGTTTGAATAATGCATTGTCTGAATATGTTTTCTTTTAATGGCATATGAGTGGTCATATATTCTCTTCTTCAGCTGTCTGTTGGTCTTACCAACGTAAAAAGATGATGTACATGCCGAGCATTTAGCCAAATATACTACATAGGTGGAAATACAATTATACACCTCTGGAACCTGTCAAATCCTACTGTGTGTACTCACTTCAAAAAATGAACCTTCCATAATAAATCTACAAATATTACAGTTCATATATTTGAAAGTACCCCATGCTGTTGTTTCACCCACATTATGATCCCCTTCTAACATTTCTTTAAAATTTTTGGTCTTTTGTTGATAAAAGAGTGTGCAGAACCTACAACTAACTTTACCTCACTATTGGCTCCCAAAATTCTCCAATTATCGGCTATAATGCCTTTAATAGTCTTGCAATCAGTTGTAAAAACCAAGGACATGGATACAGACCAATACTTTATCCCCTGGCCACTAACACCAATGTCCACATTGGTTACATCTTCCATCAGTATCTCTTGAACTGTCTTGGATGGATACCCTCTTAAAATTTCCCCTTAGCACATTGCTTGCACTCTGCCAAAGGTTACTTGCAGTCCTGCTCTTCTGTCATGTGGTACAATAAGCCTAGCCTCTGAAGTACCAACACAAGTTCCACCCACTAGCAATTCCTAATTTTGACCTGTCTCCCGTACATCAGCTCTGCTTGGTCCCTCCTGCTCCTGTACTGTTTCTGACCACATTGACTTTCCTAGCACTATGGATGGACAATTTCCTACAGATTCTCCAGCCAGCATGGTCGACATGGACATCCAGAAGCAGTGTAGCAACTGCCTTGTGTACACTGGCAAACCTCTTCTCCTAGCTCAGACTAATTCAATGTGTGAGAGATGTATCTATATTAAGAACCTAGAATCCATGCCCTGTCACACATCAAACAGTGCTTGTGACACTGACCAGGTTGTCAGTACACACACCTCACCTCCTATACCTTTCATACCGACAACACACACCAACATGTGCAGAGTTCCTCAACAGAAATAACAGACACCTCCCAAACATAAGCACACCTCACATAATACATCCTCTGCAGAACATAGTACGCATAATAATTCATGCATCAATGTCTTACCAAACAAGCCCCTAAGGCAAACCACAAAACCTAACATATTGGTCATAGGTGACTCCATTGTGAGACATATAGATGTCCCACTAACCAGGCAGGATAAGGAGAAAGTGACGGTCAGCTGTTTGTCTGGTGCCAGGATCTGCCAAATCACACATGCACTCAAGTGTCTCAACAACAAGTACTACTATGACTTCATCATAGTTCATGTTGGTGTGAATGACTTGAGATGTACCTCACTGGACAATATAAAGAGAGACATAACTGAGCTCTCTGATTATGTGTCTCAGGCAGGTATGTCCCTAGCCTTAAGCAGCATTCCACCTTCAACTAGGATGATGCCACAATACAAACATAAAATGACTGACTTTAATAACTGGCTTAGTTTCTGGTGTCATTCTAAGAGGATCCAGTACCTGTCAGCCTGGGATGACATGATGGACAGACCTCAATGCCTTGCCAGAGATGGTCTTCATCTTTTATTTCTAGGGTTCTGGTTATTGGCTCTTGCCACCCCCATAGTACCTTTTTTAGGCAGTGTCATGAGGAAGAAATTCCTGACATAAAATTACTATCTAAAAACATCCTCAAGGTCATGCTGCTAAAAGCTAGGAGTCTAAACCTGAAACTGCACTCAATAGAAGCAGTCCTTATTTTGGAAGAAGCTGGCATCTGTGCAGTCACAGAGTCCTGGTTTAAGGCTGCGGAAAGCACTCCAGCATTACCGGGTTACAGTTCCTTCCACAGATTCAGACCATAAACTGAAGGTGTGAAAACAAAGGAGGTGGTGTATCAATATTCATCAAAGATAAATACACTTCTTGATTAGTAAAACAGAACCATTCCCAAGAATTACTCCTAGTGCAAGTGACTGTTGGTAAAACACCTCTTCAAGTCATTGTCAGCTATAGGACCCCTTCCATGAACCAAGTCACCCACTCAGCCTACCTGGATCTACTTGAGTCAATCAAGATTCACCGTACGCCCTGTTTTTGGGTAACTTTAATAACCCATCCATTGAACTGGTCAATTACATGTGTAATAACACTCTCACCCAAAGGTTCCTGGACTTTGTCAACTCCAATGCCCTGGATCAACTGGTTGACATCCCTACTTGGGGGCCAAACATTCTGGATCTGGTGCTCATCAACATGGGGGATTGTTGTACCACTCCATGTGTGTGGCCCTCCCTGGTGAGGTCTGACCACAAAACAGTCATAATGGTGGTAACATTAGCACCAGACCCTCCCCCAACAGCAACCAGACAAAAAAAAAACTTCTCCAAGGCCAATTATGACCTCTTATGAGATTACATAAATAGCTTCATACCTCCTCCACCTATTGATGTAGAGGTTACCTACGCTGGGGAATACATATGCCTTATACAAGAACCTATACAATTGTATTAACTCTGCCATGTCTGATAGGACTAAAAAAAAGATCAAGGAAAAACAAACCAACCTGGTGGACATCAGCCATCAACAGACTCTACAATAAGAGGAAGAAATTGCTGTTCAAGAGTAGGAAGTTAAGGCCTCAAACCTGGAAGCACTCCCTTTTCAGCTTAAATAGACAAGATACCTTGTTAAGTCCTCTAAAGCTAATTATGAATCCAAACTAGCATCCCTAGCTGAGGATAACCATAAGGCATTCTTTAGCTACATCTGAAACCTCAAAGGAAAAGCACAAATGTGCGCAGAATCCGCAGTAAATGGTACTACATACACATTACCAGTGGATATAGTCAACCTGCTGGCTGACCGGTTCATTGCAAACATCACTCCCCTGTCCCCACCACATATACTCCAAAGCATCCCTACCACCTGTCCCCCACCTTGTATCTCCAAGAAGCAAGTCTTAAACACCCTCTCCAAGGCCAAAAATACAGCCTCTATGGGACCAGACAACATCCCTGGCTGCACTCTAAATGGATTAAAACAGGAATTAGCTACACCACTGGTACTCTATTCAACCACAGCCTTAACATTGGCTTCGTCCTTGCTGAATGGAAAACAGCTACCATCATCCCTCTGCACAAAGAGGGTACCGCCACGAATCCTGGGAACTATAGACCCATTAATCTGACCAGCCATATTTGCAAGGCCCTGGAGCATAGCATCATGGACCTTATCAACAAAGATATAGGTAGTGTACAAATGCTTGACCGTAACCAGTTTGGCTTCATAAAAGGGAGACTGTGTCTGTTAAATTTGGTGGACTTCTTCAAGATAGTCACCAAAGCCCTGCATGAGAGTAAAACTGTGTATATGGCCTACCTTGACCTAGCCAAGGCCTTTGACACAATACCCCACTATGGCATTATCAATAAATTAGTAACCAAAAACACTGGACCAACAAATAAGGGCACCAGAATAACTTCCACTCTTTATTGGCACCAAGGATCTCAAATAATTTAACGCTCACAGTGAAGTATAGGTGTTTTCATCCGAGAGCCTCCCAGACTTCATCAGAATAAAATGCAGGGCAAAACCCACATTTAAATAAGGACTCACCTTGGAATCAAATTGATTCCAAGGTGGGTCCTTATTTAAATGTGGGTTTTTGCCCTGTATTTTATACTGATGAAGTCTGGGAGGCTTTTGGATGAAAATGCATATAATTCACTGTGAGCGTTAAACTGTTTGTGATCCTTGGTGCTAATAAAGAGTGGAAGTTATTCTGGTGTCCTTATTTGTTGGTCCAGTGTTTTTGGTTACTAGTTTTTACTTCTGGACTGTCTCCTTGTGTTTTGGGTATTATCAATAAATTCATCCAGATGGGTATCAGCCCATGTATTGTTAGGTGGGTGGCAAACTGGCTTAGCGCTAGAACTCATACAGTCAAAATAGGAGATTCTACCTCTTCTAGTAGACCAGTAACCAGTGGTCTTTCACAGGGGTCTGTTCTGGGGCCCTTACTGTTCAGAATTTACTTTTCCAAAGTACAGGAAAAACAAAGGGTCTATGGCTGACAAAGTTTGCCGATAACTGCAAGATGGGTGCGGTCATTGATTCCCCCAATGATGCCAATATTCTGCAAAAAAGACTTTCATTGACTAATGATTGGTGCCAGAGTCATGGACTTAAACTCAATGCAAAAAGATACAGTATCATCCCCTTCAGTAAGGGAAATGTCCCTGTGAACTATCACATAAATAACAATACTTTAATTGCCCTATCTGTGGTAAGAGACTTGGGCATGCAGGTTGATAACAGTCTTACCTTTGATCACTATGTCTCTACTGTGGTAAGAAGGGCATTCTGTATAGCTCACCTCATAAATAAATAAGAGCATCACCCCGTGTACTCTTCCCTCATCAGACCAATAATAGAGTACAATTCTCCCTTTGTTATGTACCTTTCTATACACATGCAGCAGTTGGAGAGACTGCAAATGTTTCTTACAAAGAAAATTCAGGGTCTCCAACACATGTCATATGCAGATAGACTGAAATCATTGTCTTTTTACTCCGTGTCATACAGACTGCTTAAAGGAGCCCTGTGCCTTGTATATCAAGCAATCTCCAATCCTGCCTTAATGGAGATGATGCATAGTCACAAGGCTAATGCTCTAGGAACCTTAACCTGCTAGGTGACATCAATAGAACTTGCTGGAGTGACAGATCTGTCTCACAGGGTTCCTGTTATTTAATCGACCATCCTAAATGTCGAGTCTTGGAAGATCGAACAGGGAAGTTCAAAAATAGAAATGTTGAAGCCATGGAAATTAAAATTCTTTCCTAGGGAAAGAATTTGGTTGGCTGTTTCCGTGGTTTCGACATTTTCTGTACTGTGGTACGAATGTTTCAGATCGGGTTAAGGTAAGTATGTGAGTGTGACGGACGTTGAGGTTAGGGTGAGGGTAAGGTAAGTGTGAGAAAGTGACGGACATTAGGGTTGGGGCGCGGGGGGCGGCTCATGCTATTGGTCTGCAGGACTGCAGCCCTCCCACCTAGAAATAAAAGAAATACATAACAGAAAACATAAACTTTAAAAAAAAAAGTTTTTCTTTTTTTACCGAGTACCGGAACTGCCATGCATGCGCGGACACACTCAGACTGCCCCACAGATGCCCAGGAATCTCTGCAAACTCTGACTGCCTGAGTTAGCAGTCCAGATGCAGAGAAGGTATTTTTGCCCCGCAGATGCCCAAGATGCCGTGCAGTAGACAACCGCACAGAAGAGAGGAGCTCCAGACTGCTTGTGCCGCAGACAGGACCAATCAGGAGAGAGATAAGCAGGGATTTGAGCGCAGGACCAATCAGGAGTGAGGTAAGTTGAGTTCACAGCTCATGCAGGGAAGCTTTAAGTCAAGCATGGGTTTGCTGCTTCGATACAATGGAGTTGGACCTGGTTTACTACTTTCCGGACCCATTTACAGGTAAGGTGTGTGAAAGAATCTCATAGCTCTGTTTAAGCAAGGCAGCTCCTGTGTGTATGGCTTAACCAGGTGTCCTGGTGTGACCTGCAAGCTGTTTTATTAAAACCAAAGTGTGTGTGTGTGTGTGTGTGTGTGTGTGTGTGTGTGTGTGTGTGTGTGTGTGTGTGTGTGTGTGTGTGTGATGCCCTTGTTAACACATAGTGGTGGGTAGAAATACTCAGGCTTGAACCCTGTACCTTGGATGCAGGTGTGCAAGGACCCTACGATCCCTACCCACCACTATTTAGAAAGGATTGCAGATTTTATATTTGTTCCACCTAATCATAAAATCTGTGGTTTCTGTATTCTCTCTATATTTCTCTTGCAAAGGTTTAGTAGTCAGTTGTGCAGTGGTAGCATTGTTGCCTGACAGCTACACATTCTCTGGTTTGATTCTTAGCTGGGGTGCCTTCCGTGTGGAGTCTGTATGTTCTTCCATCCCTTACAAAGATGTGTCTGGAGTGTTTCTCTGCTCTGCTGTGTAGGATTTCCTGGTTGACAAATGTTTAAAAATGAAGCCATTTGAATTTCATGTCTTCATATTTCTTCAGAAAGTACATGAGTAAACAAAACCTTTTATTCTAGCAATTGTCTAAGTTTATACATGGATATTTGAAATTTGGCGGTATTTTTGGAGATTCTGAATGTTCCCAGTTATTGGCCCTCTGGTCCAGGTATTTTGTGCTAAGGTTGAGAGCTATGGTGAGAACTGGAATTCACTTTGAATATGTTTGGCAGCTGTATTCCCAGATTGACCTGGATTTTCAAGGTATTTTGCTAAGAGGTTGACAGCTATCGGTGAGAACTGAATTCTGCCTAAATAGTAGCCATTTAAGTTTGTCTCTCCTCTGTTTCACAAGCTGATTTGGCATAGTGCGGTATGTTTCTATCTTGAGACTGTTTTGCACAGGGTCCCTCTTGTTCAAGACGTAAGGCAGTGGGGACCCTTCATGTATGGTGGTAACATAGCATTTTATTCTAACCACTTTTCCAACATGGTATACAAGCTGAATGTTTAAAAAATGGTGTCCCTGGTTTTGGCCTTTTGTTTGTCCCTAAATGTTGGCTTTTTCCAGATATCTTCGTGCCAAAGTTCAGAGATACAGCTGAGTGTCGAGTAGATTTGTACAGGGCTGCTGTTTTCCCAAAGGGGAACAAAAGTTGGAGTGCTGCTTATGCTAAGTCTGCTTTGGCATTGTTAATAGCACAACAGGTGTACTTGCTTTTGATGCAGAGGCTGAGGGTCTCTACTCCCACAGTAGGTAGATGTTTGTGTCCACTGGAGTATCAATTATGGCACCCAGTTTGCAGTCATCTGCGAACTTTGTCAGCCACAATCCTCCTATGTTTGCCTGTACCTCGGAAAAATAAATGCCGAACAAGAGGGGTCCTAGGACTGAGCCCTGTGGGACACCACTTGTGACTGGCTTAGAGTCTGACATAGCTCCAGCAACTCTGACCCTGTGGGTTCTGTCCTTGAGCCAGTTTGCAACCCATCTTGTGACATATGGGTTTACATTTAAGCTGGTGAGTTTGTCTATGATGCCCGAGTGGGATATTATGTCAAAGGCTTTTGCAAGGTCAAGGTAGGCTGCGTGAACTGCCTTACCCTCGTCAATGGCCTTAGTGACTGTTTCAAAAAAGTCAACCACGTTCAAAAGGCAGGATCTGCCCTTGACAAAGCCAAATTGGGTAGGATCCAATGTCTGTAGGTCCCCAATGTCTTTGTTTATGAGTTCCATAATGATCCTCTCCATAGCTTTGCAGACCAGGCTCGTCAAGCTTATGGGGCGGTAATTTCCAGGGTCCATTGAAGCACGCCTTTGTGAAGTGGGACCACTGTTGCCGCACCACTCTTTGGAGTACGTATCCTGTAGTAAGGCTAAGATTAAACAGCAGCCTTATGTGTGGGTTTAGTTCCTCTTGGAGTTCATGTAGCACACAGCCCAGGACACCATCCGGTCCCATTGATGCTGTGTTTTTAGCTTTAGAGAGGGCGGCTCTCACCTGGGCATCTGAGATGTTAGGGAGGCTACACTCTGCTGGGATAGTTATTTCTCCTTTTGGGGGAGAGGGGGAGGAGAAATTTGCACTGAACCTGTCTGCCAGAATGTTGGCAATGTCAGTGGGTTCGGTGTATTTTGTGTCATTTTGGACTAACTCTGAGCATATCTGGGAGTTTCCACCCAGGTTTCTAACATAGCTAAAGAAGGCCTTGTGATTGTCTTTTTGTGTCTTTTGCGATTTTCTCTCAAAGTTGGCCTTGGATGATTTTATGAGTGATTGTAGTTTTTTGCTAGTACTGATCAGAGACGCCTTCCCTTTTAGGGATTTTGCTCTGTCATGTAGTAGCTTCCTCCTCCTGTTGTAAAAGTTTATTTATGGCTGGGGTCCACCAGACCGGGCGCCTGCCTTTGGGGAATGGGTCTTGGTTTTGTTGGGATTGCATGATCCATGCATTCTTGAAGGTGCCCATAGAAGGCATTTGCAAAGGATTCAGCAGTGTGGGTTGTGGTTTCACTGGCCCAGGGGCCTTGAAGGATACCACTTCAGTCTTAAGAAGTGTGAAGTTTGGTTTGAGAAGTTCTTCACTGTGGTCTTTTGTGCAGGGGGTGGGCGGGATGTGGATTTCCAGTGAGATTAATTTATGGTCTGATCTTACCAAAGAGGGATATACTTCGGTGTGGAGAGCATTTGTCCCCATGTTTGTGATGATCAGATCTAGTATATTGTCTCCTCTTGTGGGAATGGTGACTAGTTGTTCCATTGCATTTGAGTTTATGAATTCTAGGAACCTTTGGGCTAGGGTGTTGGGGCTTGAGTAATGTTCCCAGTCTATGTTTGGGTAGTTGAAGTCTCCCAAAATGATGGTATTTGGAGAGACATTCATACTCTCCAGTGTCTTCAGGAAGGCTGTGTGGGGTTCCTGAGTTTGAGAGGGTGGTCTGTAGCATGCTACAAACTGTAAGGCAGTTTTGCCTATGGTTAGTTGCACCTGGATAGTCTCCGATGCTTTGTGCGTTGACCCATTTACAGGTAAGGTGTGTGAAAGAATCTCATAGCTCTGTTTAAGCAAGGCAGCTCCTGTGTGTATATTTAATCAGCTCCATTAGTGGAAATATCTCATAGCTCTGTTTGAACAAGTTAGCTGTTCATTCAGACCACAGCATATCTCATGGTTCTGTGACCTGCAGCTGTTTGTGCAAACCAAAGTGTGTGTGTGTGTGTGTGTGTGTGTGTGTGTGTGTGTGTGTGTGTGTGTGTGTGTGTGTGTGTGTGTGTGTGTGTGTGTGTGTGTGTGTGTGTGTGTGTGTGTGTGTGTGGTGTGGTGTGTGTGCGTGTATGTGCGTGTGTGTATGATGCCCTTGTTAACACATAGTGGTGGGTAGAAATACTCAGGCTTGAACCCTGTACCTTGGATGCAGGTGGCAAGGACCTGAATTCCCTACCCACCACTATTTGTAAAAAATTGCAGATTTTTGCCTCATATTTGTTCTGTTCATCATAAAATCTGTGGTTTCTGTATCTTCATATTTCCTTGCAAAGGTTTGTAGTGCAGTGGTGCACTGGTAGCATTGTTGCCTGACAGCTACACATTCTCTGGTTTGATTCTCGGCTGGGGTGCCTTCTGTGTGGAGTCTGCATGTCCTCCCATCCCTTACAAAGATGTGTCTGGAGTGTTTCTCTCTGCTCTGCTGTTAGTTTCCTGGTTAACAAATGTTTAAAAATAACAGCCATTTGAATTTCAGTCTTCATATTCTTCAGAAAGTACATGGTAAAACAAAACCTTTTATTCTAGCAATTGTCTAAGTTTATACATGGATATTTGAAATTTGCCCATATTTTTGGGATTGTATTCCCAGTTATTGGCCTCATCCAGGTATTTTGTCTTAAGGTTGAGAGCTATGGTAAGAACTGAATTCACTGAATATGTTTGGCAGCTGTATTCCCAGATTATTGGCTTTTTTCAGGTATTTTTTGCTAAGAGGTTGACAGCTATGGTGAGAACTGAATTCACTAAATAGTAGCCATTTAAGTTTGTCTTCCTCTGTTTCAGCTGATTTGGCATAGTGGTATGTTTCTCTGACTGTTTTGCACAGGGTCCCCTGGGTTCAAGACGTGGCAGTGAAATGTATGGTGGTAACATAGCATTTTATTCTAGCAACTTTCCAACATTATACAAGCAATGTTTAAAATGTGTCCCTGGTTTTTGGCCTTTTGTTGTCCCCCCCCCAATAAATGTTGGCTTTTTCCAGATATCTTGTGCTGCAAAGTTCAGAGATACAGCTGAGTGTCGAGTAGATTTTACAAGGAGCTGAGAGCTGCAGGGGAACAAAAGTTTAGTGCTGCTTATGCTAAGTCTGCTTGCATTGTTAATAGCACAACAGGTAGTGTACTTGCTTTTGATGCAGAAGGCTGTGGGTTCTACTCCCACAGTAGGTAGATGCATTGATGATACTGTACTGTGTTGTAAAGGGGGTGGATGCTGTAGTCCTTTTGGCAAAGATACCTAGTAACTATGAACCTGTTATCAGTTTGCTATCCATTCCCTATTGCGGTATTACTAGCTTATAATTTTTTTAATGCATGCAACGTAGGCAATTTATTCTTCAAGGTCAACAGGCACTTTATTTGTAGATGAAACATTGACATATAAAGTTGTTTGCTAGCAGCAACCTCTTTATTAGTTACAGATTTCTTTAATGTGGATTTTACTACTTCAGAGAGTGTGCATATTTACTGATACTGGTGGACTATAGAAGGTTGAGTAGATGTTTTATGATAGAAAAGTTCTGAATTGGGCAGTTTTGTCATTGGTGCATGCATTTTGTTTCATTGTTTACTGGAAAAATGTTCAAAACAATAAATTTAAAATGCCCTCTAACAATTGTACTGTATTGTACAAGGAATATAATGTAATACAGTCAGGAAGGTGTATCATAGAGCATGTGTATGTTTTATGTTCAAGGGGCCTATGATTTTGAAAACAGCCCAAAGTTAATCTTTATCTGCCACTGGCAAAATGTATTCTCTTTGAATGTGGGTTTCAATGCTGTTTCAATGCATGTGAGTTTCAAGGGCAGAGAAGTTTTAATGCTGAGTTTATTTTGATTGTGAGACTACATTGCTTTGTTTAACAGATATCTGTTAGGATTTGTGTGTAAAATCAAAATAAAACTTTCTAATGAAATCTAAATCATCGCAGAAGTAAAGCAGTATGCACATTGCAGTGTTTATGGTAAATGGGGCAAAATAACCAAGGAATGGGACATTGGAATGGCTGCAGGGGGGAGGCTCCATTCGACCATGATTTTGTGAGGGGGGGCGTAGTAAACTCAGACAGCCCCGGTTGAACTATACCTCTCAGTTGTCCCTATTTTTGCAGAATGAATAGATATTTGCTTCTTATTTTTGGTTTGTTCCTCATAACGTTTGTGGTTTTCTAGCAAATCATTTAGGAATGAAGTCACTAAATGACAGACATTGAGTTTCAGACGTCATAACCTTCAGAAAAAGGCATGCTAATGCAAGACCTGTTATTCTATCAACTGTCTTAAGTTTATACAAGAGCAATTTTTAGTAGTGTTTGTATGATCCCCCAATATATTTGGCCTTGTCCAGATTTCCTGCATTAAGAGGTTGAGAGGTACGTGCAAATCGCTTTATAGAATTAGGAATATCCAAAACTCTCAATTGTCCCCAATTTTGGCTCAAAATGTTGCTCTCCCCTAATAATCCCTCCTCAAAATGACAATTTTGGAAGAAAATGTGGAGGGTTTACAATTATATACAACTGTAATGATCAGAGTTATAGATTACTTTTATTTCAGAAATGCATGTAGATGCTCTTATTTTGTTAGCTGCCAGTGTTAATATTAAAAAGGTGTCCCTTTTTTGACAGATTCCCAGCTGTATTGTGTGGCAACTTTATATTTTTGCATCACATTTTTGGTCTGTTTTTCATAAAAGTGTGGTTTTCTGGCAAATTAGTGGCAAGTCATTAAAGATTGAAGTGAGAAAATAATGGCAGACATTTGAGTTTCAGATTTTATACCCTTCAGAAAATTTGTACTAATGCAATATCTACTACTGTTCTATTATCTAAGTTAATAAGAGAAATATTTACAAATTGTCCTTATTTTTGGGCCTGTGTCCCACTTCTAGTTCTATGTATGGCTTTGTCTAGATTTCTTGCTCTGAAGTTGAGAGGTATAAGTGTCAGAGCCATCACTGTCAGCCAGAGACATTTCAAATTATGACATACTTGTTGCACCCCACTCCCCGTTGTAGTGGCTCTGGATGTGTCCAAGGAAGGCAAGGAGCAGTTATGCAGTGTAAGTGTGTAGAGTATTCCCCCATCCAAGGTAGACCACAAGTACGACCGTGGCTTTTCATCTGTTCTTGATTTTGCAGAATGTTCTAGTTTTCTGTCAGATTTTTATACTGTTGATTTATACTTCTTATTATTCAGGAAATGCATGCTGTCACAGTGCCCTGTTGCTCTGTTTAAGTAGCAATGATTTAATGAGCATCAGGTAAGCTTGTCAGAGATTGTAAGATGCAAGCAAGCTTTAATAAGCATACTGTTAAAGAATTACCAGCATTGAAAGCCTTTTTGTTGTTGCCATGCAGAGAATATTTACATAACTAGATAATGTATAAGCCTTGGGTATTGAAATGCATATGACAGTATTTGTAATAAAAGGACAGGATTACAGTATTTTCAGAAGCTCATTACATTTACTGGAGACTTGCAGTCATCTTTGCAGGCTTACCCGTAAAATAAACAGAATGCCAATCTATCATGTGTAGTCCATAACTTGTGCAGGAATCCTTTAAGCAATTTATCTTGTTTCTTGTTTGCTGTTCATTTTTTACTTTGACCATGTCTTCCCCATGAAACAAGTAGATAGTTGTGTCAGGCAGCAGGTCTTTTGGATAAGAAACATTTTTACAAGTGGGGGTATCACAGAGATTGCTACTTTCAGCATGTTACTTGGTAATTTTATAAAGCTGAATATAAGTTATAATTAGAACTGCAGTGCAAGGAGTAGTGGTTTGAGTTGAGTGCTGCTTGTTTTTTATACTTGATTTTGACTAGCATTCCAGTAATGTATTTAAAAAGTAATTTATTTTTTCATGCCTCACAACCTGTTTCCATCTGGATATTAAGTAAGTTGTCATGTAGCCAATGCACTGAAATATTTTTTTCTTCTACACTTCATTTTGTCTTGATTGGACTCTCGTAATGACTGTTTGGCACCCAGGGCAGGGTATTTAATTAAAGTTCCAGTTGTTATGGTTTTGAGCATAGCTCCACCCCTTTGTGGTTGGCCACACCCCTTCCCATTGGCCCCACCCATTCAGCTGTCTCCTGCAGCCCTCCTTTAATTTGAAGTCACCAGCCGCCACTTGGCACGGGTAAGGTAAGTGTGCGATAGTGACGGACTGTAGTGTTAGGGCGAGGGTAAGGTAAGTGTGCAATAGTGACGGATTTTAAGTTTAGGGCATGGGTAAGGTAAATGTGCGATAGTGACAGACTTCAGGGTTACGGCACGGGTAAGGTAAGTGTGCGATAAGGACGGGCTTTAGGGTTAGGGCACGGGTAAGGTAAGTGTGCGATAGTGACGGACTTTAGGGTTAGGGTGCAGGTAAGGTAAGTGTGCGATAGTCACGGACCTTAGGGTTAGGGCTTCGGTTAAGGTTAGTGCATAGATAGTTGTGTATGTAAGGTGTAGTGTAGGTTTATTAGGTGTTTGCTGTGCTTGTGTTGTGTGTGTGTTTTTTGGAACAGCAAATTTTTTCCCTGGGAAAAAATACACTGTTCTGGGGTTTCGTTGTTGTCATATTTCAAACTTCCAAATTTGAACATATGGTGCTCGAAATTTTGGAAGTTTGATTATATGACATAGACCTGTTTCATACAGGTTACCTCATCTCTGGAACAGACTTCCAATACACATCAAACATAGTCCTTCATTAACCTTATTTAAGTACAATTTGGAAAATTGGATGGCAAACCATAAATTCATCCCAGGGGTTCCACCTGTATTCCTCTTGGATAGGGGTAGTAGATGCTGATTTAGTGTCTACTCGTAACATACACTCTTGGTTACAAGGGTTAACTTGGCTAGGCTTGTAACAGCCCTGGAGCCATTAACCTAGTAACTTCCTATGATCATAAAAACTAGAAATTAAATATGTCTGGGCAAATAAATGTGAGAGGGAGATTGTATGTCTGAATGCAAAATGTTCTACTGTTGAATTAAAAATAAAATTTCTCTCTTTCCATAAAGTACAGGTTGCTTGTGATTTTGCTGCGGACTAATTGCACTTGTATGCATTTTGTAAGGTTTCTTTGGCTGACATTTCTTGGGGTACTTATGAAGTGTGAAAGGAAGAGTGATTTTTTTTCTGGATGCTGTTTTCATTGTTTATAGTTATCATAGGTCTCAACCTCCTAACAGGCCACTGTGGAACACAGACCCTAGCAATGTGTGACAAACAGTCAAAATTCAGAACACCCTATTTTCGCACTGCGCGAAAACACATAATTTCCATGGGACCTGGTTGAAGTGGGCTTTCTGCCAGAATTACTAAGTTAATGAATGCTGTACATTTTTAAAATTCAGTAGGACACGCATGTCAAACAAAGTCAGCAGAAACCATTGATAAAATGAAATATAGTCAGTAGCACATAGTTACAAAACAGTATTCAAGTGCAGCTATTAAAAAAATGCTCTTCAGCACCTGCGTCTCCAACCCTCCACATTTTCTCCCAACTAAATCCATTTACGCATCCAGTCAAGGACAAATCAGAGCAGAATCAGGGACAAATAAAGAATTAGTCAGGGACATTTTTAAAATATTGCTGCCATTACCTTAAGCATTGACAGAATAAGAGAATGTGAATTAATACACACTTTCTGAAATAAAAAGTTTAGAACTTGTCATTATTTATTAAATGTAACACACTACCTTGTCTCCAGAAGTCACAGCCTAGCTCTAAATGAATCAGGGACAAATCCAGAAATAATCAGGTACAGTAAAACATTGCTGCTGTTAGCCTGAGACATTGACAGAATAGACTCTATGAATATATGTTTTCAGAAATAAATTTATAATTCTAATTCTTGCAATTTAAGTGTAATTCACCATCTTTTCTCCAAAAGTCACCACTTTTAGGAGGGATTAAAGGGGACAGAGCTAACATTCAGACACTGGTCAATAAATAAGTAAAATAAGCAAAGATAGGTGAATAAAAAATAATTAAACAAACATTGACACTAAGTTGTTCAAGTCGTATGCATAGTTCTTGTGTCAATAAAACGTGGCATTGGCAAAACTGGTGTGGTTTTTGTCTGTCTAGGATATCAAAAAGTATTCACAGGAAGGAACTTAAGCTTTCATGAAAATATTATCTACATTAGTAAGCTATAAAATGTAATGAGCAGTCAGAGAACTCTTTGCAGGAGACTATTTTGTATTTTATATATATATATATATATATATATATATATATATATATATATATATATATATATATATATATACATACATATACAATATTATATTATATTATATATGAAAGAACTGAGAAAGTTAGCACAGTACTACATAATTTCTGTAAGGAGAACATTTTAACTTTTGGCTTACATTTGTAGTTCATTTGCATCGGTGTAGTAGTGCTAGGTAAAGATCAGTCTACTGAGGGAGCATGGCAGTCTTGTGCAGTTGTTTATTAAGGCACATGGCCATAACCTTTTAACGCCCTAGCTGTTCAATAACTAGCAAGTAACATAATGCACTTTGTACAGCATGCACTCCAAATGGATTAGCAACAACTACCCTTTAAATTGGTTACAAAACGTAAGGCAGAACTACTGAAATCATGTTGTCAGTTACAATATTAAAAATATGAGCACCCAAATCAAGTACGTAGAGAGCTGATGCTTCAGTCTCCAGTTTGCACATTCCTGATCAGCCAAGTTCTCCAGATTGTACAATAACAGTGAACTACCTTTCACTTGGGCTGTCCAGTGCTACCTAATAACAGTGTACAACAGCCAATAAAACTACTCCCTGGACATCTGAGCATGCAATAAAGAAGGAGTGTTCTCTTTCTCAGCAAAGCACAAGGTTTTGCTGGATGGAACGTAGGAGTACAGCACTGAGCATGTAACAGGAGAGAGAATTGCATAGTCAGGCACAGAAAAGTTCACTCATAAAATTTTTCTTGAAAATGTAACTTGCTTGACAAAAATCGCAAAGTGGAACCACAGCTGCAAAATGCAGAACATCGGAACAGTGGGCTTAATCAATCACAAATGTAGAGCATTCCACACAATCTGGAGCACTTGGCTGCTCAGATAGTTATATTTGGTGAACCTCCTGTCAGATAGTTATATTTGGTGAACTAGATATGGGTGAGTACTATGAGACCAGAGCTGTGTCTCTTGTAAGTCACACAGAAATTAGAACAGGTCAATTAGGATTAAATACCTGCAAACTGAGGGTAGAGCTAGGAACTAAACCTTCCATTTAAGGGGAAAAAGAAACATTCCAAGGCTTTACTAGAAAAGCTTACCCAGACTCTGCCACAACTTGCTGAGTGTGAAAGGTTAGTCTGTTTTTGCCTTTTTGTATTCTGTGTTGCTTTACTGCCTGCTTCTATTTTGTATATTGCGATCCATGTTCTTTACACTGTATTTTACTTGTGCTCTGTTTTTAAATGCATATTTAAACTAAGAAAGAGAACATAACGGTGTTTCTTGTAAGTCTCACAGAAATTAAATTTTCCCACCCTCCCACCTTCGTACTGTTGTGTTTTTAAACTCAACTGTCTTTCTAGCTACCTACCCCTTATGTTAATTTGGACACATATAGCCTTCTCTCTCCTCTTTCATTGACTTTGTAAGCACAAAATGATCATTTTTGTGAAATAGTTCTCCTTTAACTATTTAAATGTATTGGCTATCCCACTGCATTCCATAGAACCAGAACATAAAGTGCCCACCTCTTCCAATCTATCTTGCTCTTTTAAAATTAGTGCCTCTCCACTTAGAAAGCTATAGCTTAAGTTTCCTCCACTTTTATATCTAACTGCTTAGTGCACACTGCAGTTCTTAGAGAATTAACCCATTTTCCATCTTACCTATAAAATCGGCACCACCTGCTCTAAGACCGCCAATTACTGGTAAGCCCACGTTCAGCCTTTCAGTACTCATCTTGAGATTAGTGCTTCTGTTTTGCTCCTGCTGAGAGAAGGAGCATAGGAACATTATTTCCTGGGGCTGCCTATCACTGGAAAGCCTAATAACTGCTTCATAGGTGCCAGTTTGGAATTTGTGCGTATATTTTGTTCTCGGTGAGAGAAGGAGCAGAGTGCATAGATTCCTGACTCCTGGTTGGGAAGTGAGTGTCTTTGCTTGACCTTGCTGATTGGTCTGGTTGCCGTTTCAAGGCATCTGCCAGAAAAAGGCTACAACAAGCCTACAGACCTTTACACCATATGAACAAGACTGTAGATTGACAAACAAGCTGTGGCCTGCTTCTCATCTTGGGATTGGTGCTACTGTTTTGCTTCTGTTGAGAAAAGAAGCAAAGAAGCACTGTTCCAGAGCAAAGCTGTGGTGAGGTCAACACTAATAGTAGTCAACAGTAGCCATTCAGATGACAGCCATCATTCATCACTCTTGACAAGCTAGTTTTTTTTCTTTTCAGTAAGTACTGCTTGATATGCTTCTAACTTAACAATATCTGCCTTGATACTTTATTCATAAATAATCAGGCTCTGCTTATTAGTTTCTCCTTGTGTTCTGCAGTGCCCAGTGTAGCCACACCTTGAGTTGACATTTTCCTGCAAAAGCAGCACTGAAATTTCATCAGTACTTAGTTGTACACAGAACAACTAGTTTGCAGTGACAACCACTATCCCTAGAGTTGCAAAATGGATACTCGTGATTTACTTTATATTTTCACTCCAACTGTCTAATCAATAAAAGGGGTCTGTTGCCATGGATATGAACTTTCCCATTATCTCTGTTACCAGATTAATGGATATAGGCATCCTGAGGCAATGCAGAAATTGCTTCATGTTTACAGATGACCAGTTAATTATCAAACAAACTGATATGGTATGTGAGAGATGTAGTTACACAATGTCACTAGAGGCAAAGCTCTCACATAAAAGCACTCCTTATTTATTTATTTTATTTAGTTAGTTACAATTGATAACCAGGTAGTATCCGACTGGAACAGAAGCCCGTTTTCAGTGGAGACATGGAGAGAAAAGCTCCAAGGAAGATTCCATAATTATACATTTGTACATATGACAATTACAATAGGAGTTCAAACTCAAGTTCCTTGACATTGTATCTAGAAGGGTATAATAATGATAGTACAATAAGCTTATACTATTTATGCAGACAAAACAAATATATATATATATATATATATATATATATATATATATATATATATATATATATATATACTTTTTTTTTGGGGGGGGGATAAAAATATCACAAACTGAATCTAAGAAGGCTCAATTTCCAAGAAATATTGACAGCGGCTGGTGGAGCGGAGGAAGTTAGACAATTGATGTTCATCGTGTTACACTGCTGCAGTCATTACACTTGGGTTATCCTGCCGTCAGGCAGTTCCCCAGTCAGCCTGAGTTCCAAAGTCTTGGTCCGGTGTCGGTTGCTGTCACCTCCTCCATGATGTCAGTGTGGCAGGGGTATATAAGACGCAGCCGACGCCATTTTCCCCAGTCTTTCTTGCCGCACGATGCCCGAAGCAAAAGCAGTTTGCAAGTGCCGGTCAGCCGTCTCCTGAGATTTTCATTCCGAATCCAGAACCAAAGTCTTCTACAAAGCTAAGTACCCCATTGGGGAAACTTTTTCTTGCCTCAGACCGATGTCAGTAAAATTTAATAACTGTATTTCTTGTGGGAAGCAAATACCTCATAAGGATTTCCATTCTTATTGTATCCCATGCCTAGGCCCAGACCACGACATCACTGGTTGTCGGTTTTCTGCTAGGTTTAACAAATGAATTATTAAACGTCGGTTTGATTTTGCCCAACATTATTTTGGTAGAAAATTAAATTATACCATGCCGTCGGAACTACCGACAACTGGAATACATAAAAAGCGCAAAGACAAGGATAGGCATCCGAGGCCAAAAACTGACGACGAAGCCTCTTCTAGGCCAGTCGCCGGTTCTCCGGTTTTCAGCGAGGTGCCTTCGCAGCCCCTGATGACTGCTTCTGTAGAACCACAGGCCACCTCTGACTCCCACGTGGAGATGGCTGGGCCTTCGAACACACAAGTTATTCAGAGGGATCCAGAGTAGCTGAGCTACCCACAGCTTCAGAGGGTGTTTTCAGACCTTCTCAGTTAAGCATTAAACCCTCTGCTAAGTCTAAGCCAGCTTTAAAATCAAAGAAACAAATACAGAATTCTCCAGCACAGGCCTCCATGCCTAAGAAACAAATGCTCAAGATGGCCAAAGACCTAATCACTCTGATCAGGGGGTCCTATCCCCCTGCTGATAAAAGGTCTAGACAGGATGCAGACTATGACTCATCCGACCAGGTGTCCATCTCTTCAGATTCATCCTCAGACCTAGGATATTCCTTACCCCCTTATGAGGATTCTGATGCTGAGGAGTCAATTCCATCAGCTTCTCTGCCTGAGGATTACTCCTTTGGGGAAACCTTGCATACCATGAGGGAGCATTTCCATTGGGAAGGCCAGGATTACTCAAAATCCAAGAAAAGGCTCAGAGACTTCCTTTTATTACCTCAGCACAGACCCCTTGCTATTCTGCCAGTGTTAGATATTGTGGATGATGTGTATACTGAATCCAGCCTAAATCCTGATACCTTACCTCCAGCCCCAGTTAAACCTGACAGATACTACAGAGTCCCTGACTCTCACAAATGTCTGTGCAAAAGCCCTGTTGCTGACCCTGAAACTATTTCCCAGGGACCCAAAGGGGTTAAGGCCTCATCAGCCAAGAATCCAGTTCCCTCTGACAGAGATTCCAGAGCATTAGACAGATGGGTAAAGAAAGTATATATGTCTGCAACTTTAGCAATGAGAGCCGTAAATTGCCAATTTCACATGCTAAAATATCAGCAATTTGTACTGTCTCAGTTGAAACAAAAAATGCTTCCAGATTCAGATCCTCCTACTTTTAAATAAATGCAGGATTTATTGCATGCAGCTGAACAGGTGGGAAAACATACTTTGCAATGTGGTTTTGACTCTTTAGAGGCCTCCTGTAGAGCATCCGTTACAGGCTCTGTCATTAGAAGACATGCTTGGTTAAAAGAACATACGTTACTGGACCATGTTAAAGCAAAATTATTGGATGCTCCTTTGCAGCAGGATGTGTTATTTGGAGTTAAGGCAGAAGAGGTATTAAAGAAAATGGAGGATAAAGCAAAATCTATGTAAACAGTGAAAGATTTCTTACAGGTTCAGCCTCCTAGATTTAGCAGAAATTGGCCAACTAAGAATTGGTCCTTTCCAGTTACAGACAGACTTCAAAGGGACAGATACAAACATCCAAGAGGTAGAGGTCAACCACAAGGTCCTTACAGGCCTTGATAATAGGTTGCATCAGGCCAGAAAGAAGGAGAAGACAGGCCCCAACCATATAAAAAGCAGCCCCAATGACTTCCCGCTACAGCTGCCAAACAACTCTCTCTTGGCAGCTCCCTTGGCAGGAAATCTAACACTTTTTTATCACCAAAGACAAATGGGTTCTCAACATTGTATCTCAAGGTTACAGGTTCCACTTTCACACTCTGCCAAGGTTAAAAGGAATGCCAAATCTGCCACCAAATCAATGGGCAGAGGCTCAAAAACAAATTACAGCGCTCATAGATATGAGAGCTATTCAAAAGGTACCACCACAAGGACAAGGATTTTACTCAAGATTCTTTCTAGTTCCCAGGAAGGACAAAGCCTGGAGGCCCATTCTGGATCTTTCTTCTCTAAACACTTACCTGGATGTTCCGAAATTCAAATGTTGACACTACAGCAGCTTCTTCCCATGCTGGGCAAGAAAGCTTGGCTCGTGACATTGGACCTCAAGGAGGCATACCTGCATGTCCCTATCAGACAAAACTGCAGAAGATACCTCAGATCCATAGCTGGTTCAATGCATTATCAATTCTCTGCACTGCCCTTTGGCTTATCCACTGTGCTCAGGTTCTTCACAAAGTGCCTGGCAACAGTAATTGCATTTTGCAGACAGAAAGGAATTCATATTTATCCGTATCTGGACGACTCCCTGATTCAAACAGAGAACAAGGACATTCTTCTAAACATCTGGCATTTGTAAAAAAGTTAGTTGCCTGGGGTACACAGTAAACGAAAAGAAATCAAAACTAGTGCCCTCACAAGAGATAATATTCCTGGGTGCCAGCTTGAACACAAAGGCCCAGATGGCTTATCTCATGCCAGGCAAGCAAGGACAACTGACTCAATACTTTCAATTGATGGCAACAAAGACTCAACTCCCTGCAAGAAAAATTCTGAAGGCCTTGGGTTACATGGCATCTTCATGCTACTAATTCCATATGCCAGACTGCATATGAGGAAACTACAATGGTACTTAAAGAATGTATGGTCTCAGCACTGTCAAAGTTTGGAAACAGTTATACCTCTAATTCCTTGCCCTCAACAGGAGTTTCAATGGTGGGCTCAAGCTTGTCACCTCAACAAGGAACGGCCTTTTACTCAACCCACAGCCAGGCAAACACTGACAACAGATGCATCGGATTACACCTGGGGAGCACACATGGCAGGCAACTGTATTCAGGGCAAGTGGCCCGCAGAACAAAGGAATCTTCACATCAATCAAAAAGAGATGTTAGCTGTACAAAATGCACTTATAGCTTTCAAGGACCTGCTGCATCCAGGACAACTACTACTAAACACAGACACCACCACAGTTATGTGGTACATAAAAGAACCCAAATACAGCTTCAGGGATATTTGCCAATGAATATCCAAGAACCAAGTGGTGAAAACAGTAAAATAAACCTTCTTTATGCGCTGTTTTAATTCCACAAGTAAGAGACGTACACGTTGCTGAATGCAACTTCTTCAGACAATGAAAGCTCCTGAATGCTTAGTTTAAATGCACCTTTAACAAATCACATGTTCTTCCAATTAAAATGCATACACAATTAATCATTGTAAAAAGCTGTGTCCTTAACTAGACATGTGTTCTGCCATATGGACTTACATATACAAAATGCATATACACAAAGTTGACCTATATAATATGAAAACACATACATATATCTCTCATTGTCAAATGAATAAAACAACATATTACTTAATGATCTTAAAACAATATTAAAACCTCTAAATATTAAAATGTATCTATACAATACTGGCCTTAAGTTTTAGTATAGGCTTAATGGAAATGTAGTCATTTAGACCGCTTTTTTATTTGAGTCCAGGAAATTTGCCAGTGAGTTCCTTTTTGTTCCAGCCTAGCCTGCCATGGTCCCCCTAGGATCCTTTTCTATACTCTCCCAATACGAAAATCTGTATCTGGCTGAAGGACATATCAAGGTGTGTTTGTACAAAGCATTATTAGTGTGTTTTTGTACATCGTACATGTGTTCGTATATCCTACGTCTGAGTGTACGCTCTGTTTTGCCCACATAGTATGCTGGACATTGTGTGCAAATGGCATAGAAAGCCCACCTATTCTAACAGCTATATTCACTTCAATAGCCTGCACCCGTTACATCAGAAAAAAAGTATTGTGAAGGGGCAATACGTCAGAACATCACGTATGACGTCCGAGGATGAAGATTTCCTCACGGAATGTCAGAAATTGATGTCCATGTTTCAGGAGAGGGGATATCCAGCATGGTTTATCAGTCCAATTCAAGAACAAGTTATTATTGGTAGAAAAGACAGATATGCCCCAGTGTTAGGGGTAGGAACTACTTCATCGAGACAGGATAGGAATGAAAATACCATTGTATTTGAGCACGCCTTTATTACAGAATATAGTAGTAACTCCAACGATATCAGGAATATTTTGGTACAGGAATGGGAAGCATTCAAGGCATTTACAGATTTACCCAACCTGCAAGGCAAAGAAATCAAAACTGTTTTCAGTAGGGGTAGAAATATCAAGAGTTTGTTAGAACAGGTCCCCTACCAGAATAAAACAACAGATAATGTAAGGGGACATACAAATGTGGTACTTGCTCACAATGCCCTTATATTATACAGGACGAACAAGTGACTATTACAGCTTTAAATAGAGTCATTAAAGCTAGAGAATATTTCAACTGTAACAGTCAAAGAGTGGTATATCTGGCCATTTGCACACAATGTCCAGCATACTATGTGGGCAAAACAGAGCGTACACTCAGACGTAGGATATACGAACACATGTACGATGTACAAAAAGCCAACACTAATAATGCTTTGTACAAACACACCTTGATATGTCCTTCAGCCAGATACAGATTTTTCGTATTGGAGAGTATAGAAAAGGATCCTAGGGGGGGACCATGGCAGGCTAGGCTGGAACAAAAGGAGACTCACTGGCAAATTTCCCTGGACTCAAATAAAAAAACGGGTCTAAATGACTACATTTCCATTAAGCCTATACTAAAACTTAAGGCCAGTATTGTATAGATACATTTTAATATTTAGAGGTTTTTAATATTGTTTTAAGATCATTAAGTAATATGTTGTTTTATTCATTTGACAATGAGAGATATATGTATGTGTTTTTTCATATTATATAGGTCAACTTTGTGTATATGCATTTTGTATGTAAGTTCCATATGGCAGAACACATGTCTAGTTAAAGGACACAGCTTTTACAATGGATATTGCTTTAATTTTTAATTGGAAGAACATGTGATTTGTTAAAGGTGCATTTAAACTAAGCATTCAGGAGCTTTCATTGTCTGAAGAAGTTGCATTCAGCAACGAAAACGTGTCTTACTTGTTGGAATTAACAGCGTTAATAAAGAAGGTTTATTTTACTGTTTTCACCACTTGGTTCTTGGATATTCATTGGCAAACATCCCTGAAGCTGTATTTGGGTTCTTTGTTGTCATTTTCAGCTTCCCTCAATTTGGTTGTATGTGGTACATAAACAAGCAAGGGGGCACTCACTCCTACCCCCTCTGCAGGCAAGCCATGACCTTGTGAAACACAGCTCTAAACTATCAAGTTCATCTGTAAGCACAATTCCTGCCAGGAGAGAAAAACACACTGGCAGACGACTTAAGCAGAAGCATCATGGATCCCCATGAATGGGAATTGAATCCACAGATATTCAGAATCATAACACAGAAATGGTGGAGCCCAGACATAGATCTGTTAGCATCCCCAATGAACTGCCAGCTACAGAAATTCTGCACAAGGAGTTACCATCCACAAGCATGGAAAGTGGATGCCCTCTCATTCAGCTGGAAAAACCTACAAGTATACGCTTTCCCACCACTACCTCTCCTGCCAAAGGTACTCATAAAAGCCAGGCAAGAAGAGCAAAAGATGATCCTGATTGCACCAGACTGGCCACGCCAGCACTGGTACCCAATCTTAAAGAACTTAGCACAAGGACCACCCTGGACTTTGCCTCAAATCCCGCATCTGCTGACTCAGCACAACAATCAGATACTACACAGCCAGCTAAAGACCTTAAACCTAGCTGCATTGAATATTCCTTAGTCAAGCAGGCAATGCCACTCTCCAAGGCTGTTATGGATGTCATTCTGGAGGCCAGAAGGCCTAGTACCAGGAAAGCCTATTCGGATAAATGGAAGAGATTCTGTGCCTGGAACCAAGCACACAGCCTTGACCCTCAGGTTCCAAATCTTCCTCAGATACTACAATATTTAACTAAGATGCTGGACAAAGGACTCTCCTTCTCATCCATCAAGATCCATGCCTCTGCCATCTCTGCTCATTACAACACGGATCCACCAATTTTCTCTAACCCTTTGCTAAGACAGTACCTCAGAAGGTCAAAAAACATAAGACCGCCCCGTAGAGCACGTACTCCAACTTGGGACCTCAGTTTTGTTTGGGAAAAATTTACTTTACTTCCTTTTGAGCCAGCTAACACAGCAGAATTAAAATATATCTCTTGGAAAATTGCTCTACTCCTGGCAATAACATCAGCATGAAGAGCTTCAGAATTACAGGCACTAATGGCAGTGGAACTTTTCCTCATTTTCCAGGACAGGGTGTCTTTAAGAACTAACCTTACATTTATGCCAAAAGTGGTATCCAGTGTGGCTCTAAACCAAACTATTCATTTGCCAACTTTTTATCCAACATCACAGAATAAAGGTGAGAGACTACTGCATTCATTGGACATTCATAGGCAGTTACGCTTCTACTTGGACAAAACCAAAGCTTTCAGGAAATCTGAGCAATTATTGGTAGCATATGCTGCAGGAGCACAGGGGAAAGCCATTTCAAAACAGACTATTTCAAAGTGGATAGGACAGTGTATACGTTTCTGCTATACACACCATGGGAAGCCTGTACCTAGCAGCATTAGATCTCCCTCCACTAGGGCAACAGCCACTTCAACTGCCTACCTCAGAGGAGTACCTACCAAGGATATTTTGGAAGCAGCAACTTGGAGTTCTGTGCATACCTTCACCAAGCATTACCATCTGCCTCTATACTCTAAATCCAGAGCTGGCTTTGCCACTGCAGTACTGCAGGGCCTTATAGCTACCCCTAATGCCTTATAGAACCAGCCACCCAACCTCAGCTTTGGGATTTTACCCAAGTGTAATGACTGCAGCAGTATAACACGATGAACATAGTACAGTTTTGTACCTACCATAAATGTAGATGTTCGAGTGTATACACTGCTGCAGTCCAGGTTACCCTCCCTCCTTCCCTTCTTACTGGATGGTATGTACCTATGTCTTCTACCCTTTACTACCTATGGGGAGTATTTGCTGGTAGCTGAAAGTTGTTGTTTGCTTTTATTATGTATGTTTTATTAGCAATTTGAATTGCCTACCTATTTGGGGGCACCTGACATCTGGGGTAAGAAAAACTGAAGAAAATGACGTCGGATGAGTCTTATATACCCCTGCTGCACTGACGTCAGGGAGGAGGTGACAGCAACTGATGCTGGACCAAGACTTTGGAACTCAGGCCGACTGGGGAACTGCCTGACAGCAGGATAACCCAAGTGTAATGACTGCAGCAGTGTACACACTCGAACATCTGCATTTATGGTAGGTACAAAACTGTACTTTGTGTCTTTCGGCTTTTCCCGGTTAGGGGTCGCCACAGTGGAACTCCGGTCCGCTAATGATTGGCAGTAGATTTTTACGTGCCGAGTTGCCAGCTCTGACGCACAACCTTAGACAGTAAGGGGTTAAATTAGTTAGCCTGGTGGAGAACATGAGCAAAGTCTATGTTTGGTGAAATTTTTCTTTGGGGATTGTTTAATGAATGTATATCAGTGATGGACAGAATATGCTGAGGTAGAGAATTCCAGTGTTTGGCAATGATGTGTGAGTATAAGGTGGGGCCGTGAGAGTTTTTTGGGTTTTGTTAACCTTCAACAATACTTTATCAGCAGACCTAAGAGGTTTTAAGTTAGTATAAGCTTGGACAAGGTCAGATAGAGCTGGGCAGTTTTCAGGTTTGTATAAGACTGCATGGGCAGTTAGTAGCTGAGTCAGTGTAAGCAGGTGAGGGAGCTCTAACTAGTTCTGCTGGAGAAGGGCATTGCAATGGTGAGATCTTTGAGACTGATTAGAGGCAAAGTTGACTATTTTGTTATAGCAACATTCAAGGCTATTCAGTTCAGATTTGTGAAGATTGGTAAATATTTGTGAACAATAAAGCAGGGAAGATAAGAGATGGGTTCTGGATGTTGCGAGTCTAGCATGGTCAGTAAGATATGATTTAGCCCTATAGAGAGAACCCAGTTTGACATGAACCTTTTTAATTGTTAGTGAAAGGTGTATGTCAGTCTTAAGTCCACTATCAATTGTGACACCAAAAAGTTTTGTATGTTCAACAGGTTCTATTTTTGTGCCATTGAAGGAGGAAATAGAGATAGGTGGTTGGTTGGTTGGTTGCTGTTGAGGTATTATAGAAGACCATAAGCTTGGTTTTATTTGGATTAAGTATAAGTTAATGGGCTGTTGAGTAGTTTTCAATATTGTGGAGGGCTGCCTGAGTTTTTTCTTGGAACTCCTTGATAGAGGGGACAGAGCAGATTAAGGAAGCAACGTCAGCATATTGTATGATTGAAGCTGGATTTGCTGAGAAGTTTAGGTCATTGATAAAAAGTGTGAGTAAAAGTGGGCCAAGGATAGATCCTTGTGGGACTCCTACACATATAGGGAGCTGGGAGGAGAGATTATTTTCCTATAAAGTGGCTTTTTTCCTATCTGACAGGTAGCTATGAAACCAGCTTAGGGCTTCAGATCTGCAGTGGTAGAAAGCCAGTTTAATGAAAAGTATTTGATGAGATACTGTGTCAAATGCTTTTAACATATCTAGAAAGGTAGCAGAAACTAGTTGTTTTTTGTTCTTGGGTTGATTTACGGTATTAGAAAAGCTAATTAGAGCTTTACTGGTGCTATGCCGAGGTCGAAAGCCATGTTGTGTATTAGATAATAGATTATTTGACAGAAAGTGATCTAAGATCTGCTTGTGTATACATTTTTCTGAGATTTTGGCAAGTGGTGACAAAATGGTTATGGGTCTGTAGTTGGATACATCAGTAGAGGGACCACCTTTATGTAAGGGTATGACGTGAGATATTTTCCAGAGGAGTGGTACGTACTGTTCAAAGATAGAACAGTTAATGAGAATAGATATAGGGTAAGTGATGGAAGTAGCAGCTAGTTGTAGAAATTCACCAGGTAGCTGGTCTGTAGCTAGTGTACAAGGTTTTAGTTTAGAAAGAGGATTTTTAACATAATTTGTTGCGATAGGTTTGAGATAGAGGAGGGTAGAATTGTTGTTGGAGGTTTGAGGTATGGGAAGATGCATATTAGGGGTTCTGTTTAGTTGAGAGGTTATTGAATTAATAAAATGGGAGCTAAATTGAGTGGCTATGCAATCATTTGGGGTGTTCAGAGTTGGTGCTGGGGTAGTTGGTTTTCCTGGGTTGAGAAGGAGGTTGCTTGTTTGCCAGAATCTTTTGAGATTTTTCTGGTATTTTAGCTGACTTGTTTGGAAGCAGTTTTTTTGTCTTGTTTAATTAGTCTTTAGACAACAAGTCAATAAGGTTGGTGCAGTTGTACACATTCTGCACCCATCACACACAGTTTAAAGCAGACACAGAAACCCACATATGCTGAGGCACTTAAATGTAACCTTCCTAAACCCCAAAGACCTACTAGACAAAGTACACATAACAAACAGCCTCAGCAACCCTGAATGCACTCTTTCAAAATAACACCAACATCAACATGTACAAGCAAATCTCATGGAGCCTCTACTTCTAAACTCATAAGGCAAGCCACCACACAAACAACATTCTGGTCATTGGAGACTCCATTCTGAGACACACTGATGTCCTTCTCACCAGGCTGCGTAAGGAGAAAGTCACAATCAGTTGCATATCAGAGGCCCGGATCCACCACATTACACACACACTCAGGTCATTGGACCACAAGTACCAGTATGACTCAGTCATGGTTCATGTGGGTGTAAATGATCTGCAATTTACCTCCCTAGACTATATGAAGAGAGATATCATGGAGCACTCAGAATGTGTGTCCCAGATTGGTATGAATCTAGCACTAAGCAGCATTTTATGAATTAAGGATGATGCCACAATATGAACAAACTATGACTGACTTTAATAATTGGCTTAGTTTCTGGTGTCATTCTAAGGGGTTGCAATATTTGTCAGCATGGAAGGAAATGGTCAACAGACCCTGCTGTTTGCCAGGGATGGTCTGCACCTCTCCTCTCTAGGCTTTTGAATATTAGCTAAAACATTGCACTCCCCCATAGTGCCATTTTTAGGCAATGCCAAACTGAAAGTACTTCCAACACAGCAAATCAAAACCAAGAAAATCTAAAGGTGTTACTGCTCAATGCTAGGAATCTAAACAAAAAACTCCACTCCCTAGAAGCTGTCTTTACCCTAGGGAATGCTGACACCTGTGCGGTCAGTGAGACATGGTTTAAAGCTGTGGTGAGCACACTGACAATGCAAGATTATAATGCATTCCACACATTTACACCAGCTACTACACAGAAAGTAACTAAATGTGGAGGAGTCTCAGTTTACATTAAAAATAAATATACTTCAAGGCTGGTCAAACAAGACAATGCACTTGTGCTGCTCCATGTTCAAATCACCATAGGCAAAATCCAATACCACTTCCTTGCAAGCTATAGGTCCCTCTTTATGACCCAGGAAACCCATACCATGTATTTACATTTATTGGAAAGGCTAGCCATCCAAACCAATACCATATTCATGGGTGACTTTAATTACCCCACTACAACTGAGAGTCATATACAGCACCAAATGTACAGGCACAGAGATTCCTGTTTTTGGTAAACACAAACCTCCTGGACCAGATTGTCAGTACGCCAACAAGAGGTGCAATCATACTGAATCTGGCCCTCACTAATATGAGGGAGTGCTGCACACTCCTAGTTTAATGTCTTTTCTGGTAAGGTCAGACCACAAAATGTTCTTCTTTGAAGTAAAAATAAAACCTTGAATCCCAGCTAACCCTGGAATATTCAGGAACTACTCTAAGGCTAATTTCCTACTATTTTGTGATAATCTGGCAAAATCTCAAGCCTCCATAAACCCTGAGAACACTGCTGCTTACATAGAACTCTTCACAAAAACCCTGTGCAAGCATGTTAATAGCTGCATAGAGGCAGCTGTACCCACCAGGAAGACGTACAGGCCTAAGTCAAAAAACAAGCCACCCTGGTGGAATCACGAAAACAATAGGCGGAATAACAGAAGGAACAAGATCATGGTGAAATTAGGAGATACACACTTGGTGGGATAAAAACACTCTCATCAAACTAAACAAACTACTCTGAGGACAAATAAAGTCTACTGGAGCCAAATTTGAGGTAAATTTGGTCTCCCAAGCCAAGGACAACCACAGGACATTCTTTAGCTATGTCCGCAACCTCAAAGGCAATACACTATTATGTGCAGAGCTCATTTAAATGGAGCCACCTATACTGAGCCAGAAGTTATAGCAAACATACTGGCTGACAAATTCAGCTCCAACTTTACTCCTCTCTCCTCATCAACCTTCCGTCAGGAAATACTATCAAATAAAACTCCCCTTGCTAACACTATGGAACAGGCCCTTCATGCTCTCTCTAAGGCCAAGAAGACTGCATAAATGAGCCCAGACAGTATCCCAGGATGCCTTCAAAAAAGCATGAAACATAATCTATCAGGACCTCTGGAACTGCGATTTAACTGTAGCCTCCACACAGACTTTGTGCCTCATGAATGGAGAACAGCAACAGTCATCCCTCTGCACAACGGTGGGCCATCTACAGACCCTGGAAACTACAGACCCATAAGTTTCACTAGTCTCAATAATGACATAGTTCACCTCCAGACACTGGGCCCAAACCAATTTGTATTCATCAAGGGAAGGTCATGCCTACTCAACCAGGTGGACTTCTTTGAGAAGGTTAATAAAGCAATGGATGCAGGCAAAATGGTTCCCACTGCCTACCTTGACCAGGCCAAGACATTTGAAACAATCCCCCACTTGAGCATTGTTGACAAACCTAAGAGGTTAGGTTAAAAACCCTTATGTAACCTGGTGGATACCCAGCTAGCTCACTGACAGGACCCAGGAGATTAGAATTGGGGAATCCACCTCTACAAAGAGGCTAGTCACAAGCAGAGTCCCTTAGAGATCAGTCCTGGGATTGCCCCTTTTTGGCATTTACTTCTCTGAAGTCAAGACCAATGTCAGTGGCCTCTGGCTGACTAAATTTGCAGATGATTGCAAATTAGGAGCTGTCATTAAATCGCCCATCAACAGAAATGTTCTCCAGGAAGGGCTGACACAGACAAACAACTGATGCTAGAGCCATGGACAAAAACAAAATGTCAAGTAATGCATAATAGTATCCTTTGGAAAGTTATCCACCCTGGTAACTATCATATTGACAATGGCAACACACCCCTAAGATTTGACCCAGTAGTCAGGGACTTGGGGACATACATAGACAGTCATCTAGCCTTTGGCCGTGTGTCTACAATAGTGAGAAAATCATTCTATACCATGCAACTTATAAACAAAGGTATGGCATCTAGGTCCAAGGAAGTCATTGTTTCACTGTATTCAGCATTCTTCAGACCTATCATTGAGTACAATGCCCCCTTTGGTGTGTACCGAACCAGACATATCCAACAATTGGAACATCCACAGAATTTCCTCACTAAAAGAATACAGGGCATAACTAACATGTCCTATGCAGACTGCCTCAAGTCTCTATCCCTGTATTCCATCTCCTACAGGCTGTTGAGGGGTGATGTATGCCAGGCTTTGTCAGACTACTCTGATGGAGGTCCTGCATATCCACAAAACAAAGAGCACCAGAGTTACCTGTTCTAAAGACATAAGCCTTGTCTGTGATATAAATAGGTCCTACTAGAGAAATAGGTATGTATCCCAGAGACTATCTCTTCTCTGGAACAGAATTTCCATCCATGTAAAGCAGAGTTCCTCCCTAACGCAATTCAAGTGCAGCTTGGATAATTGGATGGAGAACAGGAAATTCATCCCTGGTTTGTCACCTATGCCTGTAATGGACACAGGCATATGACTGTAAATGCTTCATCTCCCAGCCTCTGCTTCAAAATGTTTCAGCTCCCAACCCTCTGGTTACTCTTATCAAGGGTACTAGAACTTATCACAGATTTGGGATGCATGGCTAAGCTTTAAAAGGTCCTTGTGGTAATTAGCCTATTAAACCTCTATGAACTTATGAACCTATATACTAGACAGAACACTCAGATAACTGCAAATTATATTCATGCTTTTTTATACTATTGTGATATTGTAACTCTGTTTATGCTAAGAGAGTTTTGTCATGGTCACTTGCGTGGTAATGCTCATCTGACCCTGTCATGGATTTGTCAAACAAGACTGTTGGATATAATTTTAATAGTTCTATGTTGAGCAGTTAAAGAACTCTACCTGGAAACTGTAAGGTGAGCACCTCCACAAAAATATATATTTTCCTATTCTTTTTAAGAGTTCCGTCAAATCTCCATTTGTCCTTTTGTTCAATATGGATTTTGATTAAACCAAAGTTAACCATTTTAAAGTCTGCAGTACTTTCTTCAAATGCTATTTTATTTTAAATACTGACTTTTTCCTGTTGTATTAGAACTGAATTGTGAGGATTTTTTAGGATTAGCCAGAAGTTTTATAATAAAATAAGGTCACCAAACTTCACTGAACAGCTGCCATTGGATTTCTAACATCCACCTCATCAACCACCATCTAAATAGTAGGGCCCTGGTTTCATATCTCATCCAAAGAGTGAGACTTAGTCTGCTTTTTCTTCCTCCTGTGGCTCATCTATAGTATGATTTTGTTGTCTTTCTGTGATTACTCCTGATAATCTTGAAAGCAATCCTCCATAATTTAAGTTGCTGTTACCCCTGTAAATGCCAGTCATGATTTGGGTTGGTCACTTATAACCTTTATCACTTGACTGCTTATCATGTGTCTTGACTCTTCTTTCCTGATGAATGCAATTTTGACTTGTTATACTATAAACTCACATATTTGTCACATTAGGTACATAGGAACAGTATTAACCAGGCAATAAGTTGCCTAGCCATATACACCTTGAAAAAGGCTCACGTAAAAGTTCACGCATCCTTTTTCAAGGACTTAATGGTGCTCACCTCACAAATTGAGCAGGATGTTTCGTGACAATGTTGGTGTAAATTTGTGTCTACCCATCCAGTCATCAATACTTGCTTTAAATGTGATGAAAGTAGTACTTTGTTTAACTTGTAATGGTAACTTATCCCATAGGTTGGGAGTACGTTGAGTTAAAAATTTACTTCAGCAGTGAGATTTGTTTATTTGTAGGAGTAAATTTAGGTAGGGTTACCACCTCTCCCACTTTGCGAGAGACAGTCCCTCTTTGGGCAGTTGTGTCCTGCTAAAAAATTGTACAAATGGGAAATGTCCTGAGATTTTAGAACAAAATTATTTCCTATATTTTGTGTATTAGTTGCATAAAGCAATTATTCTGTATCTGAAACACCTAAATGTTATAAGAAACAGAATAATCAACTAAAATGCTACAAGAATAACCTTTTATTTAGGCAAAAAAGTGAAGGTCTGTCCTTTGTACTGGCCGTGGGTATGTTTTGGCCTGCAAAATCTGATGTTTGTACCAAAAATGTCCCACTTTGGGCATTTGAAAAGGTAGCAACCCTAAATTTAGGCCTTTAATGTGGGTGTTTACATAGACACTGGTTTTGCAAAGAAATGGGAGGTCAAACAGAATTCTCTCTTTCTTGTTTTAAAAAGTGAATGATACAAGTCATCTTGGAGTAGCCTGTAGGCTACTGAGCCTAAGGACAGTTCTGCTAATCTGTCTGGATAGTAGAATTATTAAGGCCTTTAATTTTCTTGGTAAAGTATCTTTGAGTATTTTCTAGTGAACAACATACTTTTATTTATACATATGAAAGGGGTCATTGTATTCAGTGATGGGTCTGAAAAGAAAAGCGTACAGTGGAAGGACAATGTCTGAAAAGATGGACATTATTAAGAAACCACTTCACATTTCAACCTGTACAGACTGTGTTATGTATACTTACACAAGATTATATTGGGCCATATTAATTATATTCTTTTCTTTAATTATATCCTGCTAGCATAACAGAAATAAGCATCATGTCTATCGCTTTAGAAACATTTTCAGTCCTAAATCAATACACAGACTGTTTCATAAAGATGCAGGTTCATAGATGATAACATCTTCCATCCTGGAGAGTTGCAAGTCAAAATTTAGAGCAAGTTGCACTGACTGTCAATTCCTTTAATATTTTAGTTATACTTGCTTCTGCAGACTACCCAAATTACAGAACTTGTAAATGCCTGTCAGTAACTACTATATAATATTTTGCCATAAAAAGCTGTAATGGATATATTAGTCATACCTGCATGTACATTTAACTACTGGTAGTGAAAATAATAAAACAGAATTGCTTAATATTAGTAAGCGGCCAGTGCAGTGAAACTCAATAATAATTATGCTATCATATATGCCTGCAGTTTTCAGCTCTTTTCTTATATCATTTCTTTAAAACTACGTGCATCCATTATATGATTGCTTAAATTGCTCTCCTGTGAAAAGCAAAGATGGATGAGCACTGGAATAGAAAAATACAGATGAGGCAGTTTCTGATTAAACTTATTCAGGTTTGTACTATTCATTTCTCACTTGAAGAAATGTATAAGAGGTGGAGTGACAAGTTCACCTTGAAACTTTATACTTTTACTGAAAATTAAATGTAAGTGCCATTACTCCTGTCACAGCCAATAAACTGAGAATGTGCTTGTTCAGAGACTGAACCAAAAATTAAGTTGATAAAATAGATTTTATATGCAACATGGTAAGATACTTAAAGCCTTTTTTTAATCTTTTTACATTCTACTAAAGAATAAGAATAAATTATGTCACACATGATTGTCAGTGAATGGATTATATGAACTTTTTGTGTCATGAACATTTTTCCATACACTTTGATACTAAAGCGGGCTACATCTTATCATTTCCTGAATAATAAAATAAGTGGTTCCTGTATATAGCTTGCAGTTGTAACATTTTTTGTCACTTTTTGTGCAGTGGCACAGCAAGTATTTCAGTTTAAAATGGCTAGCGCTGCTAACCTGTCTACAACTCTTATGACCCAAGTTTGATTGGCAAGTAGTCTACTAGCTAAAGCTGTCATGGAAGATGAAAGGAATGACAAAGCTTTGCCCACTCACCTTCCTTGGAAGGCAATGATCATGTGCTGGCCGGGCAGGCTATCCTTAGTCACTGAGATAAACAGTGAGTGAAAGGATTCAGGTGTGTGTTGCCGCACTAGGGGCCCCTGAAGTCACAATGCCTTATAGCTTGCTAGCATCCTATATGATGCCAGTATATGCTGCATGTAGAGATAGGATTATAACCTGACAAAGCCTGCTTTCTTTCAGCAACATAGCATATTCTAGGCTTTATTTAATTCCCAAGGCAGTCCCATCATCACTGGTCAATGCAGAGAATGTGACCACGGCCTAGAGGTAAAATGCCTGTGTGACCTAATACAAATTCCCACCAGTGCAAAGAGTTGGGACTGACAGAAGCCATACTGTCAGTGGAAGTACCCCAGACAGCCTAAACTAAAGAAGAACTTGTAGTTAAAAAACATATCTCAGCTAAAAGTGAATTACACTGATATGTATTAATGTAACATGTATGCATATCAAAGGTCAGGCTGCACATTGACCGCTGATGTCTGTAGCATAGGAAAGGCTTTTTTTTTTTTATTCCTGTGCAAAGGCTTTGTTTTTTATTCGTGTGGAAGGGCTTTGTTTTTAATTTATGTGAAAGGTTCTTAGATGCATATTCAACTTCTGACAATCTAACACATCATGTGGGGGGGGGGGGGCTGTACTTCTCAGGTGTTGTCCTTCAATTGAAATGATAACCAAGTTGCCATCTACCTGAGATGGCAATAGCTTGGTTGGATGTAGAATAACACATAGTATTTACTGTAAAAAATGGTGGGGGAATGTTCCCATTTTCCTGGTCAAATATTTCCATCTGTAAAATCGGGTCTATATTAAAAGACCAAAGAGGTGTTTCAGCGAACACCTCTTGGTCGACACATAATGAGCGAACGCACTAAAGTGCGAATGCTCAAAACAGCGATTTCTTTCCCTGGAAAAGAAATCACTTGGCCATCCCCATGTGTTTGTCCCTTTCCTCACTGTAGTGTGATCTCGGAGTTGGTATTTTTAGTTGGGGGTGGTGTGGGGGTCACAGCCCCCCATTGTTGTTATGTTTTAAAGAGTGTGTGTGTGTGTGTGTGTGTGTGTGTGTGTGTGTGTGTGTGTGTGTGTGTGTGTGTGTGTGTGTGTTTGTGCAAGCGGTTTCTTTCCTAGGGAAAGAAACCGCTGCTTTGAGCATTTGCAGGATTAATTTAAGTTTTCTAAAGTATTTCTTACTAAGTTTTATTTGGATTTGTTCATGTTTTATTGTTGATCCTTCTTCAGTTCCCAAATATTTATGCACTCCCTTTTGCTCAAGTTCTTTTATATCACATTCTTGTCCCACACTGATGTTTTCCTGCTTTAAAGGTTGCTTTTGCATATTTATCAAGACAAAAATGACATTCTTATATAATCTGAAAAAGTTTTGACAACTTGCGGATGTACTTTCAGTTCCTCGTCTGATGAGCTATACAGTTTTAAATCATCGACAACGAGAATGAGAATGACAATTCTTTGAATTCTTTTCAGTGAGAAGTCTTTACACGTTGTTGTTTTCTAGGAGCCAAGTTATAGCCATGACCTAATCTGTTAAGTAAACAGCTTAATGGGTTAAGGGCAAGGCAGAATAGCCGCGGTGACAGAGAGTCACCTTGGAATATCCACCTTTGGATTTTTATCCCTGGGATAATAATTTGTCCTTTATCATGGCTGCCACTATTTCATGGTCACTGTAATGTAGTCGATCAGTATAGGGTGTATCTTACACATTTTTAAGCACTCTTTTATCCATGAATGTGGGATACTATCAAATGCTTTTTTGTAGTCAGTCCATGACATGCTTAGATTCTTCCCCTTTTTACAGTTCTCCACTATGACTTTATTTAACAACAAATGATCCTTTGTTTCAGATGACTTTCTTTTATTGTCCTTTTGTTTTACTGCCATAATTGAGTTTTCTTCTAAATGACTATAAACTCTGTTGGCATCAATTCTCATGTATAGTTTATATGGCGTCGTAAGGCAAGTTATTGGTCTATAATTTTTAGGGTAGCTTGCAGGTTCACTCTTAAGTAGGAGCATTGTTTTTCCTGTTGTTGACAGGTTGGTGTTGGTTTGGGGTGTTCTTATAAATAGTTCTTTCTCATTGCTAAATCTTCATGCAAAGATGTTAATACTTTTAACCAAAAGTTAGGTACTGCATCTGGGCCTGGGGTTTTCCAATTAAAGGCTTTTCTGAACTTTGTTTCAATCTTTCTGGCTGTTACTTCATCCCATTTCATATCCTGTACCTTTAAACTTCTTATTATTTCTTTTACTTCTTCTATCCATTTAGCAACTTTGTTATGCTCCACAGGATCTTCATAGATACTTCTCCAAAATGCATATATTTCTTCTTTTTTTGGCAGTCTTTCACTTCCTTCTACCTTGTTTCCCAGTTCTCTATAACACTTTTTTGGGTCATCAATAAATTGCTTATTTTGTACTTTTCCTTTATACTTATCTATATCTTCTAGGTTTTTCCACCTGCATTGAGACTTTTAGTTTGTTATTTGGTCTTCCTGACTGTCTGGACTAATGGATATTGAGTTCACACCTCAAGATAAGATATTTAGGTGAAATATTAATTTTGCATTTGTCTATTACAGTGAAGCTAGATGTGTGCTGTGCTGGGATGAAAAACTGTCTTCAATTATACTTTGATTTGAAGTCAGCAACGTATTAGTTCATATGTAAACAGTCACTGCCCTTAGGGTGTAGTATTTACTAAAGTGTAGATATATTATGAATCAGTGAATGTAGCTAAATATCTCACTGCAGACCTAGTCACACCAAACAGTGCCTTTTGTGAGTATCTAACAGGAACAAACTTGGAAACAGTACGTCTATGCATCCTCCATGCACTTGAAGTGTTTTAGGTAATGGTAGGCTAGCTGTGTTCTGTACTGCTGCTGTGAAATTTACCTTCACTCCCTAATATGTTTTGTCAAAAGTAGCAATGCAGCACAAAGGCTACAACTAGTAGTGTGTTTCTTCTTGTTTCATATGTGGTGGTACAGTCCTGCAGGGAGAGATTATGTGCACATCATTTCCTGATCAATTAACTAACTTTATTTCAATAGGGATAGGTAGCAGACCATGAAAATCTGATAGGTTGTCAAGACTGAAATTTTGCACCCTTTTGGAGAGCAGATGCTACTATTTAATGTGCGTACTCTTCTTTATACTAATTATGGTACAGTTGTATGCCAGTATATGCTCCTTTCATTTTGCCAAGGATCACTATGTAGGCACTGTTCAGGACAGTGGTTTTCACTTACCTATTACTGATGCATAGAGTACTGAACTTTCAAACTCTTGCATCCATACAGTTTTGTTGCCTGTAGAAAGACTATTGGTGCTTTACTGAACAGCAAGGTGTGTTCACTTAGACTCTAGTTTCTTTCATTTCTATGTCACTGGGTCAATCTTCTTAAAAAGACCAGACAATATATTGAGAACAAAACAGGTCTCCTTTCAAATGCAAGCAGATCCTTTAACAGATATCCAAGTAGATATTACTATGGTTCATTACATTTAAGATGATTTTGCATTGCACACCTAAATGCAGATGAGCTTGATATGCTTTTTAGAAAACTATTGTTGTAAGATATAGCAACGGAAATTAGTTCTGAACAAGAAAGAAGTGTTGAATTACTCAAAAAACTAGTTATAGAAGCACCTCTGTTGAAGTATTATACTCTAAAGGAGCCATTTGTGTTGCAGGTAAATAGTTCTTGCACCAGTGATGAAGTCCTGATTCTGGGACAGGGAATCCATATTTGATTAGATGTTTGGGTGCTTGACAATATAGATAGGGGAGGATGAGCATGGCCCCCTTTGACAGAGTCGGCAGAGATGCCACTTTGTACCCAATACCTCAGAATAGCTAGTGGTTATGATGTGACATAGAGGGCTTTAAGCTCACCAAGACACTGGAGATGGTGCTAACATCTAGTTGAGTGTGGAGGAATACAAACACACTTGATGGGTGGTATTGTGAGCCACTAAGGTGATGCAGTTACCTTGGCCCCTCACCTGGATATATGGCTAGGAATTTCTCTCATTTCAGGGATGCCAGCAACAGCATAGTCCCCTGATGTTTGCTTGTATAACCATCCCCTCCAGGTAGCTCTCACCCTAGTGGATTTCAAGGATCCCCTAAATGTTGGCTGCCCCTACTACTTTGTAAATGATGAGACTCTACTCAATTTGAGGGAGGCCTGATTGCTAGCAGACAGAGGGGAGAGCAATGACATAGGAAAAACAACTGTGTTGCAGTTAAATACCAGTCAAAATGATATAAAAGTTCTTATTTTATAGAAAAATAAACTATTTGTCTATGACTTGTCTGAAGAAGTCTGGATAAAATCTGGACGAAAAGCGCTTAACACATAAGAATAACTGATTTGCCTTGTCTTCATTTTAAAAGTACTTTTCAGTACTGTTTATGTGTGGAACTTTAACAATAAAGGATCGTTTTACTGTCTCTGGAGCATGGTGACTGGTACTTACAGATCAATTTACTTCACTTGCATCTGGCTTTTTGGTTTCTGTTCGCAGTTAAATACCAGTCAAAATGATATAAAAGTTCTTATCTTATAGGAAAATAAACTATTTGTCTGTGACTCAAAAAATGTTCAGAAGTACAGTAGAGATATTTTTAAAAAAGCTAAATATTTAATATTATTAGTAAATGGATGTAAATCTTTCTGTGAATATATTTATGTCAAAGAAGTACCAGTAGAAACATGCCTTAAATGATTACTAAGCATGCTCAGAAAGTATGCGGTACTCTGCCATTACAGAGGCTGCTGCTAAAATTACAGACATGTGACCTGAATGACACAGACCAGACAAGGAGCTGCATGTAGCAGATATGTTGGAAAGAACACGGCCAGGATTCAAAAATATGTACTGCACTTCTGTGGAATGCATGCATGTCAATAGATGGAGACAGTGAACTTCATGATGAAAACATCCAGCACTTATGAACAGCTAGATACCCTCAAGAGTATGGAAATGAGCCAGGCAGGAAATATGCAAGAGGACTTGTTTGTGAAGTGCAGTTATGCAGATATAGGAAAGACATGCAGTGAAATGGTTGCCAGGAAGCACAGCTAATACTCCATAGGGCATCTGCATGCTACAGAGCACAAATACAGAAAAAAAGAGTTCAGAACAGTAAGTCTAAATCTAAATATAGGCAGTGCCTGTGGCAGCTAGTTAGCAGCTGTTAATGCTTTCCTTGTCAAGATGGTACCATGCTTCACAGAGGTCTGAGCAGCCATAGATTATTTGCAGTTGCAGTTGCACTGCTAGGGTGTGCAGATGTGTGAAACTGATGAATTTATAAAAGAAAAATAGGTGGCCAGGAAAATAGGAAAAGGTGAAGGAAAGGCAGAAAGTCACACATGAGGACAGCATATTTTTTTCCTGGAGATAAAGCCCCACTTTTGATTTTGTACAAATAAGGGAGAAGGGGAAAGTTGTGGGAAGAAAGGGGGATAATATAGTTCATCAGGGCAGAGACACACACAGAGCAGCAAGGACAGACATGGTGGTGGTTCACACAATAGCAAAGGGAGACATTGGAGGTACAGAGACAAACAGAAGGTATGCAAATGGCATAAGACAAAGGGAGTGCACATTGCTGGAGACAGGGTATGAGAGAAGTAGATGCTCTAGCATTCCTGCTCCAGCCTAGTGGGACATTATAGAGTTCCATTGCCACATGTTGGATTAGTGTTGCCAGTGGTATGGGCCATACCCTCCCTACTGTTGTGATAGTAGGGTTTAGTTTTTAAAGCAATTGTGCCACCTCAGGTAAGGTAGATGGATTACTTGTGAGTTAGGATCCAGAATCTAGGTCCAGAAAGGCACTGTCAGCATCATCACCCACATTAACATCAGCTACTACGTCAGCATTTGAAGCTTCCCAATTGGCTGTGGATCCTTGCTACTAATTTGCATATGGTTTTCAAAATTAGCCTTTTAATTGGCTGTAATTGAAGCTCAAAGATTGGCTGTGCTTCTTTACTACTACTTTGTATAAGGTTTTCAGACTTTTTCCAGTCTAGTGTGTCTTTTCTCACCACAGCTGTGTTCCCAGCTCCTTTAATTTATATTTGTCTGTATCTAACTTTGTAATTGGTTTTCAAGTGAAGAGAAAAAAGATATATACTTTTTCTGTCTTAATCCACAAGCAATAATAGTCTTATTGTGTGTGCCATTCCAGTACTTAAAAGGCCTACCTTTTTACAATTTTGTATATTCAAGTTTGCTCTTATTACTGAAAACTAATATGCATATATAAAATTATTTTATGGGTTGAAGGTTAAGTAGGTGGATTCAGATCCTTTGGATGCCATCCTGTTTTCATTGAAGTCTATTTTTGTTTCATTAGAGGACAGTCTCACAAGATAAAAAGTTATCAATTATATTCTAATCTTGCATCCAAAATTGAACAGATCTCACTTTTACGGAATCTCCTGTGGTTAAAAATGCAAAAAGAAAAAATATCAAAATCATTAGCTAATTAGGATTGTGACAATAGTAGAGCCTTCTTTATGGGGCTTTGAAAAAAACAACTTAACATGTGTCAGGTCTTTCTTAGTTTGTAACTACATCTTTTAAGTATTGTGAAGATCAAATTCTGTTGAGGATATTTATGATAGTGGTGTTCAACTTGATTTAGACCAAGATAATTCTAACAGTTATGAGATAATGGTTTTGTAAACCAATACTATTCTCTAATGACATGGGTCAGCAGAGGAATTTTCTGACCTAGTAGACCTTTCAGGAAAGCACAATCATTTGGCAAAACCAACAAAAAAATGTAAAGATTACAGAGCAATCAATTTGGAAAAAGCAATAAACACAGCAGAAAAATTGTTGCAGTACATTAACTATGATTTCTGAACACTGGAAACCATTGAAAACGATAACATAGGATACAGAAGTGAACGAGCAAGGCAACAATAAATACAAATAACCCACTTGAACTTTGGCATTCCAAAATAAGTAGCCCTAGTTGCCACATTAGTCCACTCCCATATCAAATGAGAGATTGGCAATGAATATAGCAAGATAACCACAGTCCTTAAACCTGATATTATGCATGCAAGAGTATTGAGGAGTAAGATTCATTTGGAGAAGGATAGCAAAGCATGAAGGGTCAGTAGTAATGGTTCATCAGTTTAGCGGCAGCAGGTATGCACAGAAGGAATATATCCTCACCCTCAAGAAGAATAGTAACACATCAAAAACAAGTAACAAGGAGAAAGATATACAACACTGAACAAACACAGATACCCAAATAGCACTGGTCTGTGAATAAACACAAGTCATAGGTGCACGTAATATACAAAAATATTTTCAACACAAACATTTTTTTCAAAAAGCATGAAAGTGTAGAATGTTAGGTATTCTCATTTTTAAGTTAGCATACAGAGTATTCAGGGAAAAAATCTAACACAGCTGTTCATGTAAGGGCGCATCAGCAAAGTGCCAAGTCAATTTACCATATAAATGGGGTGACAGGGGAGTATTGTAAAGGCAGAAATGGAGGAGATCAAGCAGGGGAACACACAGAAGGGGAATTTGAAGTAAAATAGGAGAAGGGGAATAAGGGAATTTTGAGGGGTATTGGGTGCCTTCTTTATTTTTAAAAAGAAGGCAGCAATGGGAGAGTGCAGGGAAGATACAGGGATAAGGGAAGAAGCAGGGACAGACAAACATATAATGCAGACAAAGAATGATGGGGGAGATGGCGACATAAGGGGGCAGTGGAGAGACATTGACTGAGGATGGACAACTTGTGATGGTGAAGACTGGACTACAAGCAGTTGATCAGGAGTAACACAACAGGATGGGGTCCCAATGATGGGGCAGGGTGGGTATGGGTCTGCCTGACTATACCAGAGGGGGAACCCACCCAGCTATCAGTCACCTCTAATGGCTGACATCAGGGAGCTTCCCCTGGTGGCCTGATAGATGGACCCAATACAGGTAACCAGCTGCTGGTCTACCTCAGTCATAAGCAGCCACTGCACTTCCTGCCAAGCGATCCAGGTGAGTCCCTCAACATTACTGTCAGATAAGAAAAATACCCCCCCCCCCCCCCCCCAGAAGTGGCATGCAAGCCACCAGAAAACTCCCTGGATTACTTTCATTATCCTGTGGAGGACTAAGCCTGGGGACTGCTGATGACCCACTGGTAGGCAGAGTGTCTGGTGCAGAACATAAAGTCTACCACCCCCACCACTACCTGCACCACAGATGTAGCTGCAGAAAAAAATCAATGGAGAAAAAAACTACAAAGTCAGAAATAAAAGAAATATAGCAGAAATACAGCAGATTAATAATGTGTGTTAAGAGTTTAATACAGTAGTACATTACTAATAGAAATACACTGCACTTACCCTTTCTGGAGACCTAGAGAGTCTATCTCCCTTCCTCTGACCTGTCAGCCTATTCTACTGTATCTCCTTAGGTGCTGGAAAGCAGAAAACAAACTGTAATCATCATAGAATATCCCTAATAATAGAAGGGAATTACAGATACTGGTGCTTACAATAAAACAGTGGCTCCCTCCTCCTAACCTCTTCTTCTTACTGGTGAAAAGGTCTGTGTAGTGCCACCACAGGTCAGTATATTTGTGCCTGAACTGCTTGCCTAAGTGGATGATGCAAGCATATTATCACTAGTAAAGCAGAGTAAGAGACTGCCTTATACACAAGGCAGATATCATCTCTGAGTAGTATGTATGAAAGAGAATAAACTGACAGTGATTTCAGATGATCCACATAGGACAGATGCTGAAGACCTTGTATTTTCCTTGTGAGGTACCTTTGTGGTCTCTGTAATTGCTGCAGGTGCTTGGAAAGGTACATACTAATAGGGGTGTTGTACTCAATTATTGGCCTGATTAGGGAAGAGTACAGGGAAGTTATAACTTCTTTTTATCTGGAGGCAATGCCCTTACTTATAAGATGAGCAATATAGAACGCCCTTCTTACCACTGTGGAGACATGGTTATCAAAAGTAAGGTTGCTGTCAACCTGTTGTGGCCAGGTCTCTCACCACTGAGTGCATACTTAGGGTGTTGCTATTGATATGGTATTAAGCAGGAACATTGCTCTTACTGAAAGTGATGATAATATATTTTTTGCATTGAGTTTAAGGCCATGACTTTGGCACCAATCATTTGTTTGTGTAAGACCCTTTTGTAGGATGTTGACATTGTTTGGAGATTCTATGACCGCTCCCAGTTTGCAGTCATCAGCAAACTTTGTCAGCCACAGACCTTTAGTATTTGCTTGTACTTCAGAGAAATAGAATCCGAACAATAGAAGTCCCAGGGCTGATCCCTGTGGAACACCACTTGTTAGGAGTCTGCTGTTGGAGATGGAGTCTCCTATTTTGACTGTATGGGTTCTATCAGTGAGTCAGTTAGCGAGCCACCTAACAATATAAGGGTTGATACTTAGCTGGCTGAGTTTGTCAATGATGCCTCAGTGGGAGATAGTGTCAAAAGCCTTGGCTAAGTCTAGGTAGGCTGTATGCACAGACTTCCCCTTGTCAAGGGCCTTGGTGACTGTCTCGAAGAGGTCCACCAGGTTTAACAGGCATGATCTCCTTTGACAAATCCAAAATGAGTAGGATCGAGTGTTTGGAGATTACCTATATCTTTGTTGATAAAGTTCATGATGATTCGCTCCATGGCCTTGCAGATAAGGCTAGTCAGGCTAATAGGTCTATAGTTCCTGTGGTCAGTGGAAGTACCACCTTTGTGCAAGGGGATAACTGTGCCCATTTTCCATTCACCTGGGATGAAGCCGGTGCTTAGACTATGATTGAAAAGAGTACCAAATGGTGTTGCTAATTCCTGTTGGATCCCAAGTAGGACACAGCTTGGGATTTTATCAGGTCCCATAGATGATGTGGTTTTAACCTTAGAAAGGGCGTTTAGTACCTGCTCTTTAGAGATACAAGGTAGGGGACAGATGGTAGAGATGTCATGGGGTACATGCAGCAGGGACAGGGGAGTGACGTTTTCACAGAACCTGTCGGCTAACAGGTTAACTATGTCCACAGACTCAGTATATGTGGTATCATTAACTACCATTTTGGCGCAAATCTGGGCCTTTCCTTTTAGGTTATGGACATAACTAAAGAACACCTTATGGTTGTCCTTAGTTGAAGAAGCTAATTTGGATTCATAGTTTTCTTTGGAGGACTTCACAAGAAGTCTTATTTACTTGTTTAAGCTGAGGAGTGAGCGTTTCCAGTTTAGGGCCTGATCCCTCTTACTCTTAGACAGCGATTTCTTCCTCTTATTGTAAAGCCTGTAAATGGCATTTGTCCACCAGGCAGGTTTGCTCTTCCTTGAAGAGCTTGTTATGGTCCTGTCAGGTACATCCTAGTCAATACAGTTATACAGGTGTTTGTATAAAGCATTGGTGTAGAACTTGGCACAGTTGCTAGTTGCATTTGAGGGGGGAGATGCAGTGAAGATATTTATACCATCCCATAAGAGGTTATAATCTGCTTGGAGAAGTTTTTTAGTCTAGGTGCTGCTAGGGGGGAGTCAGGTGTGATAGATACTGCGAAGGAGACTGATTTGTGTTCAGATCTCACCAGGGAAGACCTCACAGTGGGGGTGCTACGGTGGTCCCCCATATTGGTAAGCTCCAGATCCAGGATGTTGGCACCCCTTGTGGGGATGTCAACCAGTTGGTCCAGGGCATTGGAGTTAACAAAGTAGAGGAACCTTTGGGATGGTGAGTTTGCGCACGAGTAATTTACCCAGTCAGTGGATGGGTAGTTAAAGTCAGCCAAAACCTTGGTGTTCAGATGTATCTTGATAGACTAAAGTAGATCCAAATAGACAGAGTGGGTGTCCTGATTCATGCGTTGAATAGGTGTCTTACCAACAGTTAATTGCACCTGAAGTATCTCCAGAGATCATACTGTTTAACCAATCTAGAGGTGTATTTATCGTTAATAAGTATTGTTATACTGTCTCCTCTAGTTTTCACTCCTTTAGTTTGTGGTCTGAACATATGAAGGGAGGTGTAACCTGGTATGTCTGGGGTGCTGTCCACAGCCTTGAACCAGGTCTCAGTGACTGCATAAATGTCCGCGTCTTCCAAGGTGAGGACTGCTTCCAGTGAGTACAGTTTCATGTTAAAACTCCTAGCATTTAGCAGCATGACCTTGAGGTTGTTTTTAGATAGAATTTTTACATTAGGAATTTTGTCCTTGTGACACTGTCTAAGAAAGGCACTATGGGGTGGCAAGAGCCTTTGCCAGTGTAGATCAGTGTGTGTGTATATACCTTTAAGAAGCTATCCAAGGACTTGGACATATATATAAATACTGAACATGTGCAAGCTAGACTGCCATTTTGTAGTTAGCTGTTAAGATCTAAGCATGTATGTATGTAAGGTCTGGATGTTAACTTGTTTGTGCATACTTTAAGATGATGCTATCCATCCTGAAGTGTTTCTATGCATTAAAGCATTGAAACAAAACCTCCTGCCTGCTTGTTATTAATGTTAGAGAAGGACGAGTGACATAGTGCCAGAAGTGGCATGTCTAAAGGAATGGAGTCAGAACTAGCATATCCAAAGGGTATGAAGTTAGAGGCGGCATGGCTAAAACAACTTAAGGCACTTGCTTAGAACTGGTGGAATATACAGAGTGGATCATCCCTAAAATGGGCATACTTGGAAAAACAGGTCAGAAATGAATTTTAGATATTAAAACTTGCTCAGCACTATTTCTTATTCACATAATGTGAAACAAAGCATACAGAACATTGTAAACGATATTCGCATAAACCAATGTATACGATATTGAAAAAAATATTTGAATTACTATGGAAAATGCTAGAAATAAAGTTCAAATTGCATAAAATAAATAAAATAAGGGGTAAACGACCACATTTTTGCAAACATGCATTTTCATATTCAGCAAAGATATTTGAATTATCAGAAGTGTATAAAGTGTTCGCATGTTTGTGCAGTGTTACAGTAAATCTATTTTGCAAAAGTACAGCCATTACAAGGCATATTTCACAGGGTACAGCCATTACAGAGCATATTTCGCAAAGTACAGTATTTTGAAGAGTTTATTGTGCATTTGAATGTTATTACAAGCTCACAGAACAGTTTGTTCATATATAATTACAAGGGTCATATTTTCAGTGGGTCTGTGTATACTTTGTGGGCATGGCAGACAAATTTCAAAAACCCAATGCACTTGTGTTTGACAGTACTATTGCTGAGAACTGGAGAGTGTTTGAGCAAAAGTATGACATTTTCATACAAGCTGCATTTTCTGATAAAGATGACCATACAGCGGCATTTATTCTACTTAATTTAGCTGGGTCAGAAGCCATAGAATGGGAATGTTCATTTGTGTATGTACCTGCTATCTATACAGGAGAGGAGGAAAAACATCATATTGTTGTACTGGCTAAGTCAAGGGAGGACCCAGAGTGTTTAAAACATAAATTTAGAGAAATGTGTAACCCTCAGACAAATATTACAATGTAAAGGCATTTATGTTACACAAGGGATCAAAAGCCTGGTGAAACTTTTGCAGCATATGTAACTGATTTGAGAAACAAAGCTAAAACATGCATATTTGGTGATTTAAGGGATGAGTTGATAAAGGACAGACTTGTGTGTTGTATTAAAGATGGTGCTGTGAGAAAGATTTTGCTTCATGACAGTGATTTAACTTTAACTTTGAGTAAGGCCATTGAGATTTTTCAGATGTACGAGCTCACAGAAAAGCATACAAATATGCTTACAAATGAGAGCAGCTCTAGACGGTACAGTGATAAAGCTCATGTTGATAGTATGCAGCACGTGGTTAAAAGAAACAGGCCCAAGCACATGGCAGCAACTGTAACCCCTGCAGCACTCACTGGTAAACCCCAGAACTTTTTAGCAAACTCCAGAGTTTGCACAGTCTCAGTGAAGCACAAGATTGAGTCAGCAAGCTGAAAGCATTGGCCCGAACCCAGTTTAATTGCCACCTGTCGTAATTGTGGCAGAAGTCATGAAACTAAAAGGGAAAAATGTTCAGCTTTTGTCAGCAATGCCACAGATGCAATAAGTGGAATCATTTCAAAAAGTTTTGTAAATCAAAATGTCCACATTCTTTCATTAAAAGGGAACATTTTAAGAAACAAGTTGATTAGTTCGACAGTTGCAACCCTACTCTTTATGTTGATGGTGTGTCAGTGCTTCATGAAACAGTTGATGCAGTAGCTTTAAGGGCAAAGAATGAAGTATTTTGTACTGTTCAGATAAATGGAAATCCCATAGAGCTCAAAGTTGATACAGGTTCCAAGTGCAATGTTATGTCAGCCGAAACATTTACCAGAGTGTGTCTTGGTGAAAGGCTTGATTTGGCAAAGAGTGTGGAGCTTGTTGGTTATGGAAATTCAGACTGAAGGCTCAGTAGTGCTTTCATGTTACTCTGCTGTTATTTTATGTGGTCAAGAGGCAGGTCCAGTCATTATTAGGGCTCAGAGACAGTTTGAAAATGGGACTGCTCTCATTTAACAAGGAAGTCAGTTGTTAGCTTGAAAAAACACTGCTCTAATTTTGCCCAGTACATTTTTTCTACCTATGCTGATCTCTTCAAAGATAAACTAGGCAACCTTCAAGTTGTGTATCCCATGAAGTTAGACCCAGAGGTCAGTCCAGTTATCAGGCCAGCATGTAAAGTTCCAATAGCCATTTAGGACAGAGCTAAGCCAAGTTAGATAAAATGGTGCGACAAGGTGTGATTTGTCCATTTGAAGCTCCAGATGAATGGGTATCTTCCATGGTGGTAGCTCATAAGACAAGCTCAGATGACATTAGAATATGTATTGATCCATGAGATTTCAAAAACACTAAAAAGATCTCATCATCCAATGCGCACAGTCGAAGAAGTCACAGCCTTGATGCCAAATGCCACTATTTTTTCTGTCTTAGATGCAAAGAGTTCATTCTGGCAAATTCAGCTTGAAAAAACATCATCATTGCTCACTACTTTTAGTACTCCATTTGGCAGGTCCAGATTTTTGAGAATACTATTTGGAGATAAATTATGCAAGTGAAGTCTTTCAACGTGCAATGGAGCAAAATTTTTTCTGGGTATCCTTGTGATATTATAGTAGACAACATATTAGTAGGATGTCGTGATGAAGATGAACATGACAGAAACCTCAGAAAAGTTCTAGAAAGGGCACATCAAGTGAATCTTAAGCTTAATCCACATAAATGCAAATTCAGGCTATATGAAGTTACTTATGTTGGTCATTTATTTACAAGTACAGGCCTACGACCTGACACTTCAAAACAAATAGCCATTCTCGAGGTGCCAGTTCCAGACAATTTTCAAGCCCTGCAACGTCTTCTTGGCATGGTCATCTACCTAGGCAAGTTCATTCCAGACTTGAGAAAACTTTCAGCACTGCTCAGAGAGCTGACACATAAAGATGTATCCTGGCCTTGGCTAGAACAACACCAAAGAGCATTTGATGTCCTGAAATAGAATTGCTAGTCCACCAGTTCTCAGATACTATGATGTTCACAAACTAGTTACACTTTCCTGTGATGCTTCGAAATTTGGTCTTGGTGCAGTCATTCTACAGGAGGATCAACCTGTTGCCTGTACATCGAGAACTCTTACCCAAACTGAGATGCAGTTTGCCCAGATTGAGAAAGAGCTTTTGGCAATTGTGTTTGCATGTTCGAGGTTCCATGATTATGTTTGTGACACCAGGGAAATACTGCCAGTCCAGCTATCTGGAATTTTGTAAATAATTATATGTCTTTTAAAAATATTAATATGATTTATATACAAATGTGACACTGCCAGCCCAGCTATCTGGAATTTTGTAACTAATCATATGTCATTTGTGAATAGTAATATGATTCATATGCTTGTATTACAAATGTAAGAGAACTATATGTTATGTGTATATTAAACTACTGGTGCAGAAGTGTGTGTAAAGTACTTAGCTAAAATGTAACCACATTGTACCCTACTGGAAGAGAACATAAATGTATATAAACTATATACCTGTGCAAATGTATGTTTTAATAGTACAAGTTGGAACATACAGAGGTAACTTGCAAACCCTCAAGGAAAAAAAGCTGAAATTAAAAGTGCTTTATGATGTGCTATAAAAAGTTTCAGTGCAGCAAGCAGACAAAGTATCTAGAGCTAGAAGTTTCTTTCTATTGTCTTGGAGAGAAATAATTACTTGGTCCAAAATGTAAAAGTATTTAATTGTTTTACGACTTCCATTTCTGAGCAAACATCTAAGATGTATGTATCTTTCACAGAGAAATGATAATTTTAAATTTTAGTTTCTGGTAGCCTGGGAACTGAAGGCAAATGACAAAGAGTGATGTCATCCAGTTTAACCCAGCAATAATGTTTAGATATTAATTTGGGAACTCTCTTAGAGACTGTACATTTTGTATCTTGTCTTGGATCTAAAAACATCTATTCAGCACTTATCATCTGCATTTGCCTTGTTCTGTAAGCAAGTTATTTAGGGAATAGTATCTTTTAGAGATAGAACCAAATGAAGTAAACTCTGGTCCCCTGTGTCTTGACACGCTGGTGAAAACAAGGTCACAACAAAGGCTAGGAGCCAGAATGTAAAAAACAGATATTTATTAACCAAAGTTTCATTTGGTTCTGTTTGGTTACTTCGAACGCTGAGAAGTTTGTTTTCTGTTCTGTTATCTTTTAGAGATAGATAGGAATATAGTAAGATTAGTTTAGATGGTTTCTGTATTTATTTGAGACTGTCCTGCAATGTTGTTTTAAAATATTTCCTGTGATTCTGAACTCTGCAATTACTGTGTTGTTTGACTATTGTCTTGTCCTTTTATTATTTATTATTAAATTTATTTAAACATTTTAATTGTGGCTGGTTTGTTTAGATATATTTAAGCTCCTAGAGTACTTGCATGTGTGTTTGGTGACACTGTATAGGCTACTCCGATAGCCCTAGTCTTGGTCACACTTACCATTTGGAGTATTAGTAACACTGTACAGTAGGACTGGACACCCTTTGGTAAGGGCAATAGAGTAGCTGATAAGTAAGTAGTGGCTGGTGGCAGCTGGTACTACCTTATAGTCTGGGCAGAAGGGGGCATAGCTAGTTAACCTGTGCCAGCCTTTATCAGGTGTGTGCTTGTGTTTGTGTATAAATCAAATCTCAAAGTGTGTATGTGAGTCAGCTACTTGGCAAGGGACATGAAGCACTGGTTCAACAGAGAGGGTGCTGGAGGTTTTGGCTTGGCCATTCAGCTGAGATCTTGACCCTATAGCTGTGCCAGTGGAGAGTCTTACTGGGGATCTGGAGAAAGAGGGAGAAACCAGCCCCAGACTGACTGTGATCTCTGTGTGTTCGTAAGGGAAATTGTACTTCACTGTGTGTGTACTTGTCATCCTCCCAATGTGTACGTCCCTCACTGGTACTAGTGGTGAGGATTGAGGCTCCTTGATTACTGGGCCAGTGCAGGGGCACCACATGTTAATTGTTTGACAGTGGTGGGATACCCACATCCCATATTAATTGGTTGATAGTGGTGAGATACCCACTTCACATATTAATTGGCTTGTAGTGGTGTGGATATTGAATTCCTGTAGCCTGTGTATAGTGGTCACTGAAGGTGTTTGTACTCTCAATCAGCCATGCAGTCAACATTAAGAGTTCATATCACAATTGTTTTATTTATTTTATTTTTGTTAGCTTATTTAGTCAGGGAGAGCAGACAAGCAATTCAGCAGAGGAGTATGGCAAGCTGACAAGGAGCCAGTTGGCTGTGATGTGCCATGCTAATGGACTGGTGCATGCCAGCCTGACTAAAGCAGACATGATTGCAGCTTTATTCACAGCTGAATCACAGAATAGCAACCAGGAGGAGAATCAGAATGGCGATGGAGATATACAGCTCTAAGAAAATAGCTCAACCTTTCCACAGAGCACTTAAAACTCTGTCTGGAGTTAGAGAGACTTGAGTTGGATGCCAAGTGTTTGGAAACAGAAGCAGCAGAGAGACTGAGACATCTGAAGGCTGAGGAGAATGAGAGGCAGAGGCAACATGAAAAGGAGATGCTGACTCTTCACCAGAGGCATGGAGGTAATGGGGAAGGGAGTAACCAAACCCCAGAAGCAACAAAGGTCAGTACATTTCTTCCACAATTTACAGAGGGGATCATTTTGATAGTTTCATTCATATGTTTGAGAGGTTATGTAAACAGTATAATGTTGACCAAGGGCTCTGGGTATGGTTCCTGACCCCCTTACTCCATGGGAAGGCTGTAACTGTTATCTTCAAATTGTCTGATACTGATTGTTTAAATTGTAATGTTGTAAAGAACTGTTTGCTAGAATGTTTTAAGTTAACACCCGAAGCTTATAGAAAAAAGTTTTGTGAGCATAGATGCAGGAAGGCTGTAACTGTTATCTTCAAATTGTCTGATACTGATTGTTTAAATTGTAATGTTGTAAAGAACTGTTTGCTAGAATGTTTTAAGTTAACACCCGAAGCTTATAGAAAAAAGTTTTGTGAGCATAGATGCAAGGCAAATTAAAGTGTGTGTGAATATGTTGCTGAACTAAGTACTTATTTTCATAGGTGGGTGAGTGGATGTCAGGTCACCACTTTTGAAGGGCTGGCAGACCTTTTGGTGAGGGAATAAGCCCTTAGCACTTTTCCTGAGGACATGATAATCTGGCTAGCTGATAGACAATGCACTACTGTAGATGAGTTGGGGAAGAAGGGAGACATATACCTAGCAAGCATGGCATCACTGCACAGAAAAGGGACATCCAGAGCTGCTCATGGTTCTAAGGAAACCCATAGTGGGCAGCCCAGACTGCCCCAACAGAGTCTGCCAGTAGCAGAGGAAGCCACTAGTCCAGGTACATGTCCAGGACCAAGGGATAAATGTTTAAATGCAATGAGTGGGGCCATGTAGCATATAGATGTCCATGAAGGCAAGGTGGGGAACAAATGTTGGGAGAGCCAGTAAGTAGGAATGACAAAATGCCAGTAGTAAGTTGTCTCGAGACAACAAGGGTACCAAACTACCACAAGAGGTTATATCCTGTCTTAGTGAATTGGAAAAGAGGCCATGACTAAGAGAGAGACAGCTTCTGACCTATCCATTGTGAAGCCTGCAATGGTTACAGAGGAGCACTACTTGGTTGGGCAGTCTATTCCAGTCAGATCTTTAGGGGGGACCCCATTCCAAATACCTTTGGCTAGGGTTAACCTTGACTGGGATGGTAGAAAAGGAAGCAAGCAAGTAGATGTGTTTGAGGATATCCCTGCAGATGTCCTGATAGGAAATGATTTTGATAATGCAGTACCATGTGTGCATGCAGTTACACACAGTCAGACTTGGAGACAAGCATGGGTCTGGTAGCCTGGGGGAGACTCAGACAGACCGCAGACTTGCAGTCAGGACTGGTGAGGTGGCTACTTCAGGGAGGGAGCTACCCTGTAGCAGTGAGATTAAAGGCGAGCCACAGCTGCTTGGGGTACTGGACATAGTGACTGCAAGGGCAGAGGTGAGTAAGCTGACAGTGACGCACCACTGTCAGAGGATACCAGACTTCCTGTGGAAGGGAAACTAGGAAGGGTTACAAAGAGAGAGTTGAGACAGGCTCAGCTCTCAGACCCTACATTACAATGCCTGAGGGAGGTAGCTAGTGAGGCACCTGATTCTCAATGGAGAGGGGAATCTGTATACTGGGACAAAGTGTTACTGTATAGAGAGTGGACCCCTGAAGGAGGGCTAGAGGGTGAGAGAATACAGCAATTGGTAGTGCCCACAGCCTAACATCTGGCACTTCTAGCATAGTCCATGATATTCCCTTTGCAGGTCATATGGGCATAAAGTGTACAAAGAAATGTATTATGCAGAACGTTTGTTGGCCTGGGATTTCCAGAGATGTAACTGGGTACTGCAGGACTGGTAATCAGTGCCAAAAGGTAGGCAAGGCAGGAGACAAGGTGAAAGCTCCTTTGATGCCTTTGCCTGTGATTGAGGAGCCATTTTCAGAGGATAGCTATGGATATTGTGGGGCCTCTGATTACTCCAAGTTCCACAGGGAAAACGTGCATCCTAGTGGTAGTAGATTATGTACCAGATACCCTAAGGCGGTGGCTCTGTCCTCCATCGAGGTAGAAAAGGTGGCAAATGCTTTGTTAGAAATTTTCAGCAGGGTAGGTTTCCCTAAAGAAATACTGACTGACAGAGGTGCCAATTTCATGTCAGACATGCTGGCTTGTCTGTGGAAGTACTGTGGGGTGAAGCACCTAAAGACCACCCCCTACCATCCCCAGATTAATGATCTTGTTGAGAGGTTAAACTCTACACTCAAGACAATGCTACAGGCATTCACAGACCAGTTTAAGAGGGACTGAGCCAAATATTTGTCTCATCTTTTGTTTGCTTACAGAGAAGTTCCCCAGAAATATACAGGCCTTTCACCCCTTGAGTGGCTGTATGGGCATAGGGTGAGGGGACCTCTAGATTAGATTCAAGATGAGTGGAAGGATGAGTGTGAATCTCACATGGAGTAACCACAGTGTACCCTACTGGAAATGTATATAAACTATATACCTGTGCAAATGTATGTTTTAATAGTGGAAGCTGGAACATACAGAGTTAACTTGCAAACCCTCAAGAAAATAAGTTGAAATTAAAATGCTTTATGATGTGCTATAAAAAGTAGTTTCAGTGCAGCAAGCAGAGACAATGTCTAGAGCTAGATTTTCTTTTTATTGTCTTGGAGAGAAGTAATTACTAGGTCTAAAATGTAATAGTATTTAATTGTTTTACAATTTCCAGTTCTGAGCAAATGTCTGAGAGATATGTATTTTTCACAGAGAAATGTTAAATTTTGTTACGTTTCTGTTAGCCTGGGAACTGAAGGCAAGTGACAAAGAGTGATGTCATCCAGGCTAACCCATCAGTAATCTTTTGATATTAATTTGGGAACTCTCTCAGAGACTCTGCATTGTGTATCTTGTCTTGGATCTAGAAACATCCATTCAGCACTTCTCATCTGTGTTTGCCTTGCTCTGTAAGTAAGTTATTTAGGGAATAGTATTTTTTAGAGATAAATAGAAATATAGTAAGATTAGTTTAGATGTTGTCTGTATTTATTAAATATTTCCTGTGATTCTGAACTCTGCAGTTACTGTGTTGTTTGACTCTTGTCTTATTCTTTTATTTATTATTAAATATATTTAACCTTTTAATTGTGGTTGGTTTGTTTAGAGATATTTAAGCTCTTAGATTACTTGCATATGTATTTGGTTACACTGTATAGCCACTCCAATAGCCTTAGTCTTGGTCACACTTACCGTTTGGATTATTAGTAACATTACACAGTAGGATTGGACACCCTTTGGTAAGAGCCATAGAATATCTGTTAAGTAAGTAGTGGCTGGTGGCAGCTGGTACTACCTTATAGTCCTGGCAGAAAGGGGCATAGCTAGTAAACCTGTGCTAGGCTTTCCCAGGTGTGTGTTTGTGTATAAATCAAATATCAAAGTGTGTATGTGTGTGTCTCAGTCACTTGGGCAGGGACATGAAGCACTGGTTCGACAGAGAGGGTGCTGGAGGTTTTGGTCTGGCCACTCAGCTGAGATCTCAGCCCTATAGCTGTGCCAGTGGGGAGACTTATTGGGGATCTGGAGAAAGAGGGAGAAACCAGCCCCAGACTGACTGTGATCTCTGTGTGCTCTTAAGGTAAATTGTACTTTACTGTGTGTGTACTTGTCATCCTCCCAATGTTTACATCCCTCACTGGTGCTAGTGGTGAGGATTGATGTTCCTTAATTACTGGGCCAGTGCAGGGGAGTCACAGTGTTTATGATAGACCTATCCAGATTGAAACAGACCACAAAACTCTAGTCACTATCTTGAGAAAGCCAATGCATTCAGCTCCAGCCCAACTGCAACGTATGATACTGAGATTGCAAAAGTATAATTTCAGTCTTGTCTTCAAGAAAAGCAAACTTCTTTATCTTGCTGATACCTTATCCAGATTGCCCAGAAACACTACAGAACAGCATGGGAATGAGACCATGGATTTTGAAGTCATGGAAGTGAGATATTTTTCTTCCACATGCCTTGATGAGCTGAGAGATCACACAGCCACAGATTCAGTTTTACAAAGGCTCAACCACATTATCAAACAAGGATGGCTGTCAAAGCAATCTAGTTTACCTCAAGAAGTGCAACCTTGTTTTCCATACAGAAATGAGATTTTGTCTGACAAAGGTATCATTATGAAAGGTCTAAAAGTAATTGTTCCAAAGTCCATGCAACAAGAGTACATTAGTGTCTGGCTTCATGGTCACCCAGGAACCAAATCTACCAAAAGAAGTGTGTGAAGACTAGTATTTTGGCCTTCTATGTCACAAGACATGAACAGAGCACTTTCATCTTGTTCAGTGTGTAATAGTGCAAAGCCACATCAGCAGAAGGAACCACTTCAGCTTAACCAGCTTCCAGAACTACCTTGGTCGACAGAAGCCACTGATATCTTCAAGCGGAATGGTCATCATTGTTTGTTGCTAGTAGACTCTTACTCCAATTGGTTCAAGATTGAATTACTTCCTAACCTAGCATCCAGTACTAACATCATTACTAAGATTAAGCATCATTCTGCAGTGCATGGTAGCACACACAAAGTTATTTCTGACAATGGCATGCAGTTTACAAGCCAACAGTTCAAAAAGGTTTGCTGAAGAATGGGACTTTACTCGTGTCACAAGTAGACCAGAGTACCTGCAGTCAAATGGTTTCACAGAATGTGCAGATCAAAGTGCAAAACAGTTACCATAGAAGTCAAAATGTGGTAATAGAGATGTTTTCCTGAATCTCTTTAATCTCAGAAATGTTCCTCATGGTAAACATCTTGTTTCTCCTGCTCAGAGACTTCTGTCGAAACAAACCAGAGATACATTACCAATCAGTAGTCAGTTGTTAGTTCCATGTGCCAAGAACAACAAGTTGGTGAAAGCCAATCAGTTGAAGAAGCATCTAATCCAGACGTTTTACTATGATAAGATCAGCAAACTGCTCAATCTATTATTTGAGGGAGAAGTGGTAAGGATGCAACCGTTCAGAGATTATGATCGGATTGGTGTCATGAAGAATATTGGTCCAGAGCCGAGATCGTACATTGTGGAATCAGAAGGAGCAATCTTTAGGCAGAAATGGAAGCATTTGAGACCAGTGTCTGAGTCTATACCACAGCACATAGCCTGTGAGAAAGACTCTTTATCTCAGAGCGAGTTGTCTGGTGTTCCAATTCCAGAGGAAGTTCCAGAGGACGTTCCCATTCCTGTGACGAATCCAGAAGTTCCTAATACGAGTTGTGCACCGCAGACTCCCTGTTGCTAAATTTGGTCCAAGCTGTTATGTTACGAGATATGGTCGCATAATAAACCTGTAACAGATATGAAGCATCTTGGACATGAACATTGTGTTTTGTTTCTAATGTATATAGTAATGCATGTCTAACTCTGATATTTTTTGTATAAAGGGCATTCTTTTTAAGAGGGAGGATGTAGATCAATGTGTGTGTGTATGCTTTTAAGAAGCTACCAAAAGGCTTTCACAAGTGTATAACTACTGGGCATGTGCAAGCTAGACTGCTATTTTGTTGTTAGCTGTTGAGATGTAAGCATGTGTGTGTGTAAGGTCTGTCTGGGAACTAGTACATTCATATTTTAAGATGATGCTATGCATCCTGATGTGTTTCTACATATTAAAGCATCTAAACGAAACCCCCTGCCTGCTTGTTATTAATGTTAGAGGACGAGCGAAAGCCAGTAGCCAAAATCTCAGGGGTGACAGATGAAGACCATCTCTGGCAAAGCATCAAGGTCGATCAATCATGTCATCCCAGGCTGACAAATACTGGATCCCCTTAGAACGACACCAGAAACTAAGCCAATTATTGGAAACAATCATATTCTGTTTGTACTGAGGCATCATCCTAGATGAAGGTAAAATGCTGCTTAAGGCTAGGGACATACCTGCCTGAGGCACATAGTCCAAGAGCTCAGTCATGTCTCTTTTCATGTAGTCCAGAGAGGTCTGTCTCAAGTCTTTCTTACAAACATGGACTATGATGGAGTCATAACAGTACCTGTTGCTGAGAGACTTGAGCGCATGTGTGATGTAGCAGATTCTGGCACTATGGGGCCTGTTTTCACTATTCCATCTTTCAGGTGATTTTAAACAGTATCTAGCTGAGTCACACAAAAACTACTATATATACAAGTAGTTTGGATGGTTTTGTCTTTTATCATCAGCTAAGGATTCATGAAGCACAGTAGGTCAAGTCCTGATTTTTAGACAGTGAAGAGAAAATAGAAAAGAGAAAATACAGCTGCCCCCCTGCAGAACCCACACTAAAGCCTATTCATAAGATTCACTGAATCAGGCTATTAGTCAACATAATGCAAATTAATAAAAAAATAAAATTTTATATATATATATATATATATATATATATATATATATATATATATATATATATATATATATATATATATATATATATATTTTTATGGATCATAGGAGGTAGCTAGGCTAATGGCCCTGGGGCCTTTGCAGGCCGAGCCAAGAGTCTGTCCCCAAAAAAGAAACCTCAGTCAGCACCTGCACTGTCAATGACAATTTCAAATGTCAATTTGTCAATGAGGGACAAAGGTGGAACCTCTGGGACAAATTTGTGGTTTCCCATCCACTCATCAAGGTTGCATTTGAAGAGGGTCAACGCGGTACTCTGTTTGACATGTATGGGAAGTCTATTCCAGAGACAGGACAGCCTCTGGGAGACAAACCTGTCTCTCCAGCAGGTTTTGTGGATGTTGCATATTAGATTTAGGCCTATCAAGCTGATAATGCGTGAGGAGTTAGACTTACAGATATGGAGCATCTCTAGTGGGGCAGGGTCCAATATTGCCTTGTAGGTGAGACACAGATCACCTCTGAGCTATCTGTATAATATCGAGTAGAGTGATAGTGATTTGAGCCTGTCCACATAGGACAGGTGTTGAAAGCCATGGATTCTCTTTGTGAGGTATTTCTGTGGCTTTTCCAGATGGTGCAGGTGCTTGGAGAGGTACATACCAAACTGTGGCTTTACTCAATTATAGGTCTAATAAGGGAGGAGTACAGACAGGTAATAACCTCATTTTTTCTGGATCCAATCCCTTTACTTATGAGATGAGCCAAGTAAAAGACTTTTCTGACCACCGCCACCACATGATCGTCAAATGTGAGATTGTTGTCAACCTGAGTTCCCAGGTTTCTCACCACAGGTTGTGTGGTTAGTGGGTTGCCGTTGATGTAATAATCAGGAGGGGTTGTGTTTTCCCAAATGGTATGATAATACCTTTTTTTGTGTTTAACTTAAGGCCATGACTTTGGCACCAGTTATTTGTAGCTGTGAGACCCTCTTGCAGTATTTTAACATCATTTGGGGAGTCAGTGACAGCACCCAACTTACAGTCATCCATAAACTTGGTCAGCCACAGGCCCTTTGTCTTTGCCTGAACCTCTGAGAAGTAGATGCCAAACAGTAGAGGTCCCAGGACAGATCCCTGGGGAACACCACTAGTGACAGGTCTGCTGTCAGAGGTGGCAGCACCTATTTTGACCTTGTGGGTCCTATCTGTGAGCCAGTTGGCCACCCAGCTGATGAGATAGGGATTAATACCAAGTTGTGTTAGCTTTTTGATGATGCCTGAGTGGGGGACTGTGTCAAAGGCCTTGGCCAGGTCAAGGTAAGCTGTATGTACTGACTTTCCCTCATCCACAGCCTTGGTGACAGTCTCAAAGAAGTCAACTAGGTTCAATAGGCAAGATCTGCCCCTGTCTAATCCAAATTGGGTGGGGTCGAGTGCTTGGAGATTGCCTATGTCCTTGTTTATGAGATCTATAATAATACGCTCCATGGCTTTACAGATCAGACTTGTCAAGCTAATGGGGCGATAGTTTCCCAGGTAAGTAGCAGCACCATCTTTGCATAAGAGAATGACAGTGGTGGTGGTTCTCCACCCTGCTGGAAAGAAGCCTGTAATAGTAAACCATATATATACTACTGTCTACTCCACAAGCTCAAAGTTTCAAAACTTCAAACTGCAAATGGTTGAGACCATAAGATCAAAGTTTTGAAACTTTGAAATTGTAATAAAAAAAAATAAACACAAAAAATGTTTTTTACATTCATGCAGAGGGACAAGTCCCCCTGCACCCCCACACCCCCCTGCTAAATAAATATACCAAGTCTGTGATTGTACTACAGTGAGGAAAACAGTAAATTTCACATTCCGTGCTGTACAGCAACCTCCTTTTAAAACGTTCAAAGTTTCAAAACTTCAATCTTCATCTTGACCATTTGCAGTTCAAAGTTTTGAAACTTTGAGCTGGTGAAGGGAATCCATATACATATATAACATATATATATATATATATATATATATATATATATATATATATATATATATATATATATATATATATATATATGGTTTACTTTGTTTTCCTGGTCATAATAGTGAATATAATGCTCAAATCAGAAATAATTTTAGCTCATCACATCGAATCATATCCTCAACAACTGCAGATTCAATGTTAATGTCAAAAACATTATATAAACTACAAAAGTGTTCCACCATCCGTGTACCACGTCAATTTATTTTTTAAATTTTTTCTAAAACGTGGTGTCCGATAGGAGCTCAAGTAAGTATATCTCCTACACATCACATCATGTGTTTGCAAGGGGGCAAGCCCCCCCACACCCCCTGCTAACTATGTATTCCAACTCCAAGTGAGGAAAGGGATGAATGTCCCAATCTGCACTGTATTGAGATCCCTAGCCCTTAGATCTACTTCATATCAGCGAATGCACAGTGGCATCCGCTGATATGAACTACCAATGGTCGGCAACACAGCAAGCGACCATCTGCTATCCGATATCCCATCTGCAGAGCATCTGCTTTCAGGATTTTGATACTAAACCTGTGTGTGTGTGTGTGTGTGTGTGTGTGTGTGTGTGTGTGTGTATATATATATATATATATATATATATATATATATATATATATACACATGTGTGTGTGTGTGTGTGTGTGTGTGTGTGTGTGTATGTATATGGATTACCATGAAAAACTCATTCCTCCAACGTTCGAGTCAAGCCCTCCTGTTCATATCCTGCATGTTGAGAGTCAGAATGTCGAATATTGCATTACCGACTGTCTGAGCTTGTCCCCTTCCAGACCCATATTAGCTCTTGTTCTGGGTCCAAAGTAGTAAGGAGTTTCAGCATTCTGTGTTATGTTTGTGCATATCGCTATTCGGCATGAAGAATTTCAAGGAACGGTTGCAGTGGCATGTACACGCAACCTTTTAAGCAGTGAAATTTTAATAGTAAAAAATATATATATATATATATATATATATATATATATATATATATATATATATATATATATACACAGACAGATATATACACACACCATGCACGTGCATGAGCACACACACACACACACACACACACACACATATATCTGCACACACACAGAGTCACCGATGTCCATTCCTAGTCCTGTAGACAGGTGCGCACACTGCCACAGACATCCACACAATCATACATCCCTCGCCACTACTTCTCCACTGACCTTCGCTATACTTACATCCTATATAGTTTCTCCCATTGACTTGAATGGGGTGAGCACCATCTTTTGGCTATATTAATTAATACTGCCAGCCATGCTAATCTACCTGGAAAAGTAATTCTCTGAATTGCCCATCTGTGTAAATCATTTACCACAGCCATTTCTGGAGGCAATCACATGACAAATTAGCATTAGCCACCCGCCCCACCCCCCAAGATTGCCTCATTATCCTGCACCATGGGCAGGAAGTCCACTCTCCATGCTGATATTTCTGCTCACAAAAAATCACTTCAGTAGGATGATTTCTGAATCAGAAAGCCTTACCGTGAGGTCTGGGCACTTGTGACAGACATTAGTCCTTGAAATAGCCCATTCTGAATTCCACTGTTTGCAGTTTGTCTTTGGTGTAGTCATCAGTTTTATCATAATTGCTTACATAAGTCTTTAGTTGCACAAGTACGGGGTGAATGAAATCTTTGTTTATACTTAAGTTATCCTTAGTTAGGAGAACCAAAACACTACTGTTTGATTTGTGGCCTTGACAGGAAAATGGTGTTCTGTCTGTTGTCTTGTACCTCAAAAATAGAGGAAAAAAAGTGCTGCTCATACTTTAAGGCTCAGTGCCCGTTAAATATTGACATTTTCAAATAAGCCTGAAGAAGAAGAGTACATTGACATTATGGACATATGTGGCATATATTCTTCAGACATGTCACTAATAGTTCCATTTTTATACTACCAAAATAAAAATATAATAATTAATTTAGTACAGTAGAAAATTGTCCTGCAAGTGCTTCATGAAAGAAATTAAATAAAATGTATTTGTGATATCCATTCTAGCATTTGTGAGAACCAGTAATCTGACATAAGGGTTATGTCAGAGTCACATGCTACTTTATCATTGGTGAAAACACATGGCAACTACACTGAATCTTATATCTGCTGTGTCATTGTGTGGCATGACCCTATTATGGCTAACTGTGACAATAAGCTTCAGATGTTTTTAAATAAGTGCAAAACATGCCACAGATGCTGATCTGCTTATCTTCTATGTAAAAAATGTGAATGAAGAATATCACTTAAAAGCCAGTTGCTTAATAAGCTGCTTCCTAATCAGAGAGGGAGCTTATGGTAATTGTAAATGTTAAAATTAACTGCATGCATTTTGTCTACACTTCTCACTATTGAGTGGAAAATTTTCAGTAGAGTAAATTTAGTTAGCAAAGCCTTCTAATTACAAAAGCATTCTTTGTGTGCTTTGAGAATCATATTATCCCCAGGAACTTTATTTAGGAATATGATTTTCAGCGGTTTTGTTGACTAGTAAAATTAAGGTTATATTTTTAATTATAAAGTACAGAGCTTTTATATTTTTTCATTCTGCTAATATTCCCTATTTCATCATTCTTCAAGGAAAATCTGAAGAGAGCTATTTCAATATACAAAGCTGTAACATCAAGTGAACTAACCAAAATATTCTGTGATGCTGGGATAACAACAGAAACTCAAATTCACCAAGAAAGTTTAATATTCCATTTAATAACAAGAGTTAAGTGCTTTTGTTCCTTGATACATTAGCGGAACTTCATCAGAACTGCAAAACATATACACAACCAATTTTAAAATAAATCATTTTAAAACCATGTGATCAAATACTACCAGTAAAATACTTGATTGATTAATTCCATTTCAGTTTCAATGCTGAGTTAATTGAGCACGAATCATTTAGCCCTGGAAAACATGTGTCATTACACTTGAGTTGCCACTTTAATTCACATTTATCTAAATATTCATTAATAATAAAACCTCAGGCATCCATCATGACCTTTTCAATCACCACAAACCCAAACCTATGAGTAATGAATTCTTGTACATGTTTACTCAATGTGTTTGTAGGCTTGCGTTTTTTAATGTCCAACAAATGTTCATAAATTCTTTCTTTTAGTCTTCTTGAATTTTTTGCTATATAAAATGCTGAACATGCATTACAACTAGCTAAATAGACCACTTGCTTAGAGTTGCAAGAATAATGACCATTAATTTTGTATGTCTCTCCTCTTATAACAAAACAATCTGGGAGCAGCAGTCACATTTAAACATACCCAAATTAGTATTAGTGTTTTTAACTGTTGCAAGCTTATTTTTTTTTTCAAAATAATTCTTGAATGATTTATCTTTTCTGTAGATGATGTGAGATCTATCCCCCTACTTTACTCAATACAGAGCTGTCTGCCAAAATAAGTTCCAATTCTTTTTCAGGCAGTCTCCAATGGCCCAACCATCCAAAGAAAAAGTTGTAATGAATAATTTATTATTTTCAAAAGGGGCTGTATTATTTGGGGCTACCTATACATTGTTTACCTCCACATTTCCTGCATTCAGTATTGGTACATAAATACCATTTCTTCTCTTATTTATTACTTCTTTAATTTCCAATGCAAATTTAGTTGGATAACCACTTCTAAAAACATTTCTGCCATTATGTCACATGGAAGGCCTCCATTTCTGAAACCATTTGGGCCAAACAAACCAGATATGTGTTGGAAAATGTGATTTTTTTATGTATATTTGAAATAAATCTCTGATTAATAATATTCTTAGTCAATTATATGTCTAAATATACTATTTTCTCTTTACTAAATATGTGTGTAATCTTTAGGAACTCAACCGTATTATTGATCTATGTGAGGAATTGATGCAATTTATCTACAGTATCTTTAAATAAAATAAATATGTCATCCAAGAAAAGAGTGGATAGCACCCAGGAGTCCTTAAAATCACTATTGACAACATAAATTCTCCCAGTGTGCCATCACCAAGTTCACAAAACGCAGAGTGCATGTTGCTCCCATAGCTACCCCAGTTACTTGCCTGAAATATTGACCGTCATAATGAATAAATTTTTTTTTTAAAACTACTTCCATTAATGTTGTGACCACGTTGACTTTATCAGCATCAAGATCTGCCAGTTCAAATAGATGTTCTTCTAACCAAGACAAACCAATATTGTGGGGTATAACTGAATACAAATTTTTGACATCCACAGTAACAAAAACAGCATTCTGCAAAAATTCTAATTCATTAATTCAACTCAATAAATGCCACAAATCCTTACACATGTGATAATTTATTAACACTTCTTTTTAATATGTGATCCAAAACCTTTGCTACATAAAACATTTTTCTTTTTTCTTTTTTTTTTTTTTTATTGATAATTTGTCAAATATTACATGAAATCAAAAACGAAAATGATATATATACAATTGTAAAACCTATAAACTTTAAAAACATTATATAACTATATACATTGGTGTCTGTTAAGAAGAAAGCCATAAATAAGTTTAAGGTGTAACCTGAAGAATGATGTATAAGTTCATATATCTTTATCCATTTTCTCAATTATTGCTAGTATTTTCATCCAAGAGTTGTATAAAGTTGTAAGTCTGGTAGTTCTGTTCTTCAGAGTAGATATTTTCATTTGTCCAACTGTTCTAGCTAAATTTTTAAATTCATTAAATGTAGGAAGAGTCTTACTTTTCCAGTGAATGGTGATGATTTTGCGAGCTGCTGCCATTAAAGTCCATAAGATTTGAAAATCTTTTTTGGCACACAAAAGGAGAGTTGAATAAAATCATAGATTTTGATAATTGATAATTATCATTAAAAACAGTCTGAAAAAAATAATTAATATTATTCCAATACAAAGTAAGACACTTACATTCATAAAAAATGTGTTGCCAGTCTGCTCTTATTTTAGTCTGACATCTCCAACATAGATCTTCACTTGCATACATCTTAGATAATTTATGTGGTGTATAAAAACTTCTATTCAAATATCTCCAAGTGAATAACTGCAAGTTTATTGATAATGATGATTTCTTGGAAGATTTTAAAATAATCTTTTTTTTCCTTTTCGTTAGGAGGGTGATTATTTATCTGTGTATAATAATTCCAGTAGGTGTCTATTTGGTATATTTTTGTTGTTTTAATTATTTTGTAAATGTTAGATAGATATCCAGCACCTTGATACGGTTGATTATTAATTATAATAATGTAATCAATAAATTTTGGGACAGTATGTCTAACTGTATCTTGCATTTGTCCAATTCTATTTATAAGATATTGTCTTAGATTTTGCAAAAGTAGCCATGAGTCATTATTTATATAATATTTTCTGGTTATCTGATCCTTAGTTAATATTTTCTCTTGTTCTACCAGGTGATGCCAGTAGCTTATTGAACCTATCTTGAGCATATTCATTTTCTGAATTTGGTATGTATCAAGGATAGTGGGTGTAAAGGCTATAGGAAAGATCAGAAAGAACCATGAATTAATATTTGGGACTTTGTTTATGAACAATTTAAATGTTGTTAGTGTGATGTTCATATATTTGGATGGCAGTTTATTATTTTTATTTTTATCTTCTAGATAATCTTTTAACATCCAAACTAAAGGAAATGGTATTATAGTTAAATGATCTGATATGTTGTTATGACTAAGTTCAATATAGACCTGTTCATGTAATTGTTTCCATATAGGTTTGTAATGAGTATTTAACCATAAGGTTATATTTTTAACAACAGAGGACCTAATATATATCTTAATATCAGGTAAATTAATTCCTCCATCTTCCCAGTTTGGTAAATGTTTATTTAAAGCAATTTGGGGTTTGTTTGGGAACCATAAAAAATTAATATTAGTTTATTATATCTCTGAGTGGTATACTTGGGAGGTGGCAGTGAAAAATGTTGTATTAGATATAGTACTTTAGGAAAAATAATTGATTTAATGAGGTATAATCTGTCTCCCATTGTAAACATATATTTGTTCCAGGTAGAAATCGCTTGGTCTATTTTATCTAGTGTTTTATTATAATTATATATAAGTGAGTCAGTTAAGTCTTCAAGTAGATCTATGCCTAAATATACTATTTTATTATCCTCTGCTATGTATTTGGAATATTTTTTGTTTATATGTTTCTTTTTAGTATTACATGACATAATTTTTGTTTTGTTTTCATTGAACTGTAAACCTGAAATAGTTTGAAAATTATTTATTTCTTTAAACAAAGCTTGTAAAGATGCATTAGTGTCTGATAGGGTAAGAAGTATATCATCTGCAAATAACTGTAATTTAAGAGATAAAGTTTTGTTGATGCAGATGCCTTTAATATTACTATTTGATCTTATCTGATTTGCAAATGGTTCTATAAGTAATGCAAATAATAGTGGTGATAGGGGACAGCCTTGTTTAGTTCCTTTTTTGATTAGTATGGGACCAGATCTATATGAACCTAATTTAACATATGCTATGGAGTCTTTATATAGTAACTGAATAAGGGCGATAAAAGATGTAGGAAAATTATATTCTTTTAGGACTAGTGTAAGGAAATTCCAGTTAACAGAATCAAATGCTTTATTAATATCTAAGGATATTATATTTAAATCCAAGCTTGCATGTTTACTATAATCTATCAATGACAGAATTTTTTTAAGATTATCATATGTATTTCTTCCTTTGATAAATCCTGTCTGGTCATCATGTATTAGCATGGGAAGAAAGTGTTTAATTCTGTCAGCATATATTGCCATGAGCATTTTATAATCGATGTTTAATAAGGATATTGGTCTATATGACGAACATTGTTTCTCATCTTTGTCTGATTTAATTATTGGTGATATCAATGAATATTTCCATGGAGGTGGTATAATTATATTTTGATTAACTATGGAATATACTTTTAAGAGTAAATATATAGCTTGATTAGGTATTACTTTATACATTTCTGATATTAAATTATCAGGGCCAGGTGCTTTATTTAATTTAAGCTTTTTGATCAGTGATTTTAGTTCTGTCATAGTAATTGGTTTGCTTATAGTGTCAATTTGTTCCTGTGTTAATCTAGTAAGAATTTTGTTTTTAAGATAATTTTTTATATCTTTGTCAGGTTTTTCATGGATGCTTGAAAGGTTATCATAGTTGTATTGTAATCTAAAGTCTTCTAATATACTATTTAGGTCCGTGACTTTTTTCTTTGTATTAGGGATATATAATTATTTTATTTGCTTAGATTTTATTATTTTTTTTGTTCTATTAGCTAGTTGTCTCTGATGTGCTGGATTTGTTGAATAAGAATTTAATTTTATCTTTTCTAGGTTAATCATTGTCTTGTGATGTAAAATGTCTGCATATTTGTTGTTAATTTGTAGTAATTCTTGAATTAAATATTTATTTCCTTCTTGAATTCCTAGTTTTAATTTATCGGCTTTCTTTTGTATTTCTAGCATGTCTTTATTCCATATTTTTCTTTTATTAATATACCAGGATAGTACTTTTCCATATATATATATGTTTTTAAGGAGTCCCAGATATATATTTCTGAAATGTTCTCTGTGGTATTTAGTTCAAGGAAAATTTTTATTTCACCTTCAAAAAATTCTTTAAAATCTGTTAATTTTGTAACATATGAAGGTATTCTTGTTATGGGATTATTATTTATATGCATAAGCTCCATTTCAAAAACCAGAGCATTATGATCTGATAATGGACAGTTTATTATTTTGACATTACTTATTTTTGTTACTAAATCACTGGATATGTATATCCTGTCAATTCTGGAACTAGTCTTATATCTATGTGAGTAAAAAGTATAAATTAATGAGTCTGAATCAGCAAATTCATTTATATCTTTTATGGAGATTGCGTCTGTAAACTTTGAAAGTGTCTTTGATATAGGTAACTTTCTTCTTTTACTTTTTGAATCTGTATCTTTGTCATCTATTATACAGTTGTAGTCTCCTGTTATTATTAGACTACCTTTAGTTAAATGTAATATTTCTTCAATATGATGTTTTACTGTTCCTACGCCAAGTCGTGGTATCCAATATAGGTTAACTAAAGTGTATATTTTCCTATTTAACTCTATATTACTAAGCAAAACATACCAGATGTGTCTTGATAAGTGTTAATTATTCTAGGATAAATAATTGTATTATGCATTAATATGGCTACTTCTCTCTTCTTTTGTTTGTATTGAGAACTTACTAATACTGTGTAGTTATTAATATTGAGATTGTTTATATCTTTATCTAATAGATGCGTCTCCTGAAGAAATACTATTTGTGGATTGTGTAGATTTATGTAATGATATAGACTCCTCCTTTTGATATTATTATTTAATCCATTAACATTTATAGATAGATGTTTCATGTTTTGGTTTATGTTTTATTTGTATGACAGTTAATATACATAGATTTAACTCTTGGTTTGCATTATATGTATAATTTACACTATTGTTTACATGGAAGATCTGCTTATCTTCTGTAGACACCAAAACAGTATAAGAAAACAATGAAACTTCTAATTTAACTAATTCTAATTGATTACACCTTTTCCTATCTCTATGAGGTAATATACCTCTTTGCATGAGTAACACAAGTACCCACACAAACCTTCTAAATCTGTGACTAGTGTTTAAACTAATCTCTCTTTACCTCATAACTTAGTATGTCACTATTTACATATATTAACGAGTTGATATGATCAGCTAATAGACAATTATATGCAAATTTGTGTGAAAGCAATAATATGTATACATCAATAACCTGCTTATACTTGTTAAATCTTACTTGCAGAGTTTCTTATAATCAGGGTTGCAAAAACAATTTTCCAATTACATTTAACAAAATTTGTTTCATCTTAGTACAACAATTCACATATCAATCCAACTTGACACATTTGTTTTAATTCAAACTGCAAAGATTCCAATACCTTGTTAATTAGTTATTTTGGTTAAATTCTCATATTACTTATGTTCTTTTTAGATAGTAGTTTCATTATACTCGCAATTTGTTTAGGGTAATTTTCACCTCTAGAGTCTCTATCATGTAATATCTGTGCTATAAGAACATTATTTATTCTATAGTTATGTGAATATTTCCCATTTTCTTTCTCACTCTTTATGAAATAATTAGATTTATTTATTCTTTAACTTTTGAGAAAGTAGTTTTCCAAGTCATATTCCAGAACTCTTTACAAAAATTGTGTCTGCTTATATGACAATATATGTACATATATATAAATATATATACATAAACTTATATATAATGGTCTTTACATATCTTAAGATTCAAAATACTGAAGTAAAACATAGTGGAGATATAGGTTCCCGACCCACAGTCTGGCCAGACTCTGAAAAAGAACCCCGATGACTGGACGGGAGAGAGGAAAATCACCCCAGGGATCATAACGGTCACCTCGGCAAACAGGTGTCTAGGTAAGTAAACAATATGGAAAGAAACAACAGATAACTGCCATGACTAGATTTATACAAGCCCCAGGGTCAATATTCTAGTAGCAATCTATGAACCCACACAGCTATTTATGATTCTTATTGTATAACAATATTTAACTTTTTTCTAACAATAACTATGCGTAGGTTGCTATTTCTGTTAGTATATAGAGAACCTATTAGAAAATTTGTTTAGTGCCTGTTTACTAAATCTAATTATGTTTTATTTTTTTTAGTTTAAGTTTGTTAAATGTTTAGTAATAATCAGTAACACAAAAGGGTCAACATGTAGCTTTGTAATTCAGGTGAACTAGCACTTTAAGTAGTGCTCATTTTGGGATTTACTTCCTTGTCCAGGAATGCTGTAATTACGTTTTATTCAAAGGATGTTATACGCAAGCATGAAGTGCTCGCAATGAGACATAAGACATTAGGGTGTTGCTTGCATGTGTATTTAAGGCTACTGTCTCATGGACGGGGCGGGAAAAGTAGTGAAGATTTTTCTTGATTTTCAAGGCTTCGCTCATGGTAATATTTATTTTTGCATATATTCATCTATGTTATATGCAAGACATTCCTATGTTATATGTGAGACACACTACATGACACCTGCTAGTAAAACAAGCAGCACCAAATGCTTTACTCCATATAAAAGATTTAATATGACATTCTAGTAGTGTAGAATAATTTACTGTAATAGCATGTAAGTGTTTAAACTCTTAACTAACTATAACCATCCAGCACAACTCAATCATCTTCTATATACACATTATTTTTCTTCTTCTAGTCGAAGAGTTTTAAGATGTGCTTGTTTTGAGATTTAATTCCTTGCCTAATGATATCACAATTACATATTATTTAAAGGGCATCATACACAATCACAAAGTGGTTACAATGAAAATTACAACCTTTATATATTACTTGTATGCGTATTTGAGACTGCTGTCTCGTGAACGGAGCAGGAAAAGTAGTGAAGATTTTTCTTATCTTTCAAAGTATCGCTCGTGAAAATATTTTTCTACTGCATAGTTACAACACAGTTCAAGGATCTTCAATAAACAGAACATTATCCCCCCTTCCAGTAAGGAAGCTTTGTATATATACGTTAAAAACACAATAAGAATCCATGAGGTATACCGGGATGTTACGACATCATAATCCATACAACCAGACATGTGCGCACACCAAAGCTGTCTTTCTATCTCAGTAAAGCAAATCATTACGACAGCGTTAATGGATTAAGTACTTTAACTATGCAACTCATTTAACATAAATATATAATTTTTCAAAGAATACATTTGTCCCGCTCCCCTCCCTGCCCCGATTGGAAAGCTTAGATTAGACATATTATATGAATGGTCCATTCAAAGATTTTACAACAAATTGCTAGTACAGTTAACTATATGGTGAGATGGTTATAACTGCTTGAACTAGATATCCATTTGCATATATCTTGAACATATTGCTATATACATTTTATTTGTTGATGACTAAATCAGAGATGTAGAGAAAGAAAAACATTGTTATCAAGTTTCAAATATGGATAGACCTAAATGATAATGTTAATTTACCCAGTTTATATTTATTCTAAATTTTAAGTGAGATAAAATAAATAGAAACTGTACCTGATATATTACTGTGATTAATAACTGGAAGATTTCTTGTTAGTTTTTGTGACATTGTTTAAAGTTTTGTGGTACATGTAACATATAAGTTATTTGTCCTTTAGTTTTTTTTTTCTTCTGTTCAACAGTCTTCCAATTGTTTACTTCTGCATTTCTGTTTGGTGTACTATTTGTCCAATCCATAAATTCTTCCTGTGTTAAAATGTTGTTTGTAGTGAGATATTTTATTGCTGATTCCACTGTTTCAAATATTTTTATTCCCACTGGAAGGAATATACGAAGTCTTGCTGGAAACAAAAGATGGGTCTTCAGTTGTTTCTTTTTCAAGATTTTTATTATTGGCATGAATTCTTTTCTTTTGAAAATCATTTTTGTAGAGTAATCATCGTCAAATCTAATTAACACATCATTATATTTAATGGGTGAGTTAGTCCAAGCATTTTTGAGGATGAGTTCCTTGTCTTGCGTGGAGAAAAGTTGAACAATTATTGATCTTGGTTTGGTTTTGATTAAAGATGGATTTCCTGAAGTTGACAATGACCTGTGTGCACGTTCTAGTCCAAAAGAAAGGGCTTCCGGTAATCTTAATCCATTTGGGATCCAGGTAGTAAGAAAGTTTATTATATTATCCCCTTCCGCTTTTTCTGGCAGACCATATATTCGGATATTATTTCTTCTCATTCTGTTTTCCATGTCATCTATTTTCTCCAGAAGATGTGTATTTTGTTGCAGTAAAAATTCAGTTTGTTGTTCTTCTTGCAGGAGTCTGGAATCAATGCCATTTAAGGACTGTTCTATGACAGAAATTTGACCTTTCTGTTGTGTGAACATCTCTTGAAGCTGTTCAAGTTGTTGAGAACATTTTTCTTTAAAAGAGTCCAATTTATTATCCATTTCATCTATTTTAGTTGTCAACTCCTGAATATTTAAAATAAGTGAATGTAAATCCTTTTTGAATGTTGGGTCCTGAGGTGGATTCCTGAGATGGCTCATTCTGAGTAGCTGATGCTGTTGTTGATTTTCTAGTAATTAATTTGACAGGAATTTTACAATGAAAGTTGATAAAAATTGTTCTGATGATGTCTCTGGGTATTAGAAATTGGTTAGTAGCGAAGATATCTTCTTATTGTTGTTTTTTTCCCAGAATTCCTGTCTGAAATATTATTGAGGAAAGAGAGCTGTGAGAAAGTGCTGTTACCAGGTCGCCATCTTGGCCACGCCCCATAATAAAACATTTTTCAACCTTGTAGCATCCACTATTGGTCTAAAAGGTGGATTATACAAATATTTATGAATCTTTGGGATGCAAAATATTCTGGCTATGTTTGGTTTGTCATTTTTCATGAATTCTAATTCACTTCTTAATATTTGTCCCTGTATCTGCATATCGTCCAACAACATATCAATCTTGGAATAAGCGATATTAATTTCATAATAAGAGATTTCAATATAGGAATCCTTCATTAACAGAGCATTCATGCAATAACAGTATTCTTCAGTGCTCATTATAACCAGCCCACCCCCTTTATCTGGCTTCATTACTCTAATACTTCTGTCATTATCCCTTAGTAAAGAAGCTGTTGTATCAGATATATTGAAAAACGTATTGGTTTTGGGCTGGTTCAAGATGTTTCTAATATCTCATTCGTACATTTTTAAAATGTTTGAATGTAATGATTAAGGGGTGGATTAAAACAATTAGGTCTATTTAAACTCACATTGCAATTGAAAATCTTTCACCTGTAAACCACAATGCTTAGTTTAACTTACGAGTAAAAAGTTTTAAATCAGTTAATGCATTAACAAGATTCACTCTTTTTGCTTGAAACAAAAGTTAAACCTTTTGATAAAATATTTGCATGCTGAAAATTAACATTTTTGGTAGAGAAATTATTTAATATAAAGTCGTTTGAATCTTTGGATACTAATTTAATTCCTTGCTCATCGACTTCATCTTCAGAAAATTCAGTAGTCAGTTCTTGTGAAAGCTGTCATGTTCTTCGTGTTTCACTGTTGCAGTCATCACATTAGGGTTATCTGCCTACAGGAAGCCCTCAGCTGGCCTGAATACCAGAGTCTTGGGATTTCTGCATCAGATGCTGTCGCTTCTTTCATCACATCAGGTCAGGGGTATAAAACATGCAGCCGATGCCATTACATCAGTTTTTCTTGCTGTGTGGTGCCCGAAGCAGAAGCAGTTTGCAAGTGCCAGTTGGCCGATCCCTGAAATTTTCGTTTTTTGAGTTTCAGACCTGAAGTCTTCTAAAAAAATAAGTACCTCGTTGGGGATCCTTTTTTCTTGCTCTAACCGATGTCAGAAAAAAATAATAATTGTCTTGCCTGTGGAAAGCAAGTACCTCACAGGGATTTTCATTCTTACTCCATCACCTGTTTAGGCCCAACCACGATGTCCCTCACTGTCGATTTTGTGCCTTGTTCAACACCAAATCAACACCAAAACTATTCATCGTTGGGATATTTTTGTAGCTAAATTCTTTCGCTCTCGATCTCCATACTCCGAAATGTCTTTGGTAAGCCATCCAACTACCGATCTGCCTAAAAAACTAAAGGATAAAGACAGAGGCAGACTGCATAGGTCCAAGACTGCCAACAATGCTACCGTTAAGTTAGTCGCCAGTCCACTGGTACTAAGTGAGGCACTTTCACAGCCCCTGTTACCTGCTTCTACAGATTCGCAGGCCTCTACTGAGACCCATTCGGAGTCCAGTATGCCGCAAGATGCTTTGTCGACTATGGAACCTGCGGATGTCTCTACCTTGGATGGGTCTGGAGCCGCTGTGCAGGCACCAGTTTCTGAGGGTGGTTTCAGGCCTTCTGATCTTCATATTAAACTGACTTTCTTTCAAACCAAAAATACCAAATTTCTCAGGCCTAAAGCTTGCACTACACCTAGGAAACCGACGACCAAAGCCCATTCTAAAGCCCACATGCCACAAAAACAAATGATTAGAATGGCTAAGGACCTCATTACTTTAATTATGGGAAGTCAGCCTTCCCCTCAAAAAGACCCAGAACTGACTTTCCTTCTTATTCGTCTAATCAGGAATCTGATTACTCTGATCCTTCTGATTTCCAGGATATACCCTTATCTACCTATGAGGATTCTGATGCAGAGGATTCCATTCCCTTTGCTTCCCCACCAGAAGATTTTTCCTTTGGTGAAACCCTGCATACCCTTAGAGAATATTTCCACTGGGAGAGCCAGGACTACTCCCAGTCCAAAAAGAGACTCAGGGAATTTTTAAGCTTGCCTCAACACAGGCCTCTAGCTATCCCTCCTGTTCTGGAAATTGTAGATGATGTCTTCCTGGAATCCAGCCTTACCCCTGATACCTTGCATTCAGCTCCCAGAAAACCTGACAGGTACCATAGAGTGCCTGACTCCCACAAATTCCTTTTTAGGAATCCTACTGCGGATTCAGAGACCATTTCCCAGGGACCTAAAGGCATTAAGGCTACAACTGCCAAAAATCCTACCCCTTCGGACAGGGATTCCAGGGCATTAGACAGATGGGGAAAAAAGGTATACACCTCTGCTACACTTGCCATTAAGGCTTTAAATAGCCAGTTTCATATGTTAAAGTATCAGCAGCATATTATTCAGCTAATTAAACAAAAAATGTTGTTGATTCCTGATTGTGCAGAACACAAAGATTTACAAGAGTTAATGCATTCTTTTAACCAAGTTGGTAAACATACTTTGCAATGTGGGTTTGATGCTTTAGAAGCATCTTGGAGGGCTGCTGTCACTGGATCTGTTCTTAGAAGACATGTTTGGCTTAAGGAATAAAACCTGCCAGATCATGTCAAAGCAAAATTACTGGATGCACCATTAAATCAAGAGCGTCTATTTGGTAATAAAGCAAAAGAAGTCCTCAAAAGAATGGAGGAGAAAGCTAAATCTATGCAAACTGTTAAGGATTTCTTGCAAGTACAGCCACCTAGATTCAGTAGGCATTGGCCTTCAAAAACCTGGTCTTTGTCAGTCCCTTCCAGGCCTTCTCAGTCCAAACCCAGGGGCAGCAGACCACCAAGACTTCAGTCTCAGGCTATGCACAAATCTAAGCAATGGAGTGCTCCGATGTCCAAAACAGGGAGTAGTAAGCATCCATCCTTTGGTAAAAATGCACAATGACTTATCCTTAACTCTTCCAAGCTATGCCCAAGTACTTGCACCTTTAGGAGGAAAACTTGCACTGCATGCCAAAAATTGGCAATACATTACCCAAGACAAATGGATCTTAAACATTGTTTCCCAGGGATAAGGATTCCAGTTCCACTCACTCCCATCCAGAAGTGGATGGCCAGACCTCCCACCAAACCAGTGGGCAGAGGCCCAAAAGCAAGTACTTTCTCTTCTCAGTATCAAGGCTAGTCAACCTGTCCCAGCAGAACAAAGGGGACAAGGTTTTTACTCCAGACTGTTTCTGGTCCCCAGAAAAGAAAACTCTTGGCATCCTATCCTGGATCTGTCTATTCTCAACACCTTTTTGGTGATTCCAAAATTCAAAATGTTAAGTCTCCAACAGCTGCTTCTTATGCTAGCCAAGGACTCCTGGCTAGCAACCCTAGATTTAAAGGAAGCTTATCTGCACATGCCCATAAGGGAATCTCGCAGGAAATACCTATGCTTCAGAGCAGGCTCTATGCACTATCAGTTCCCTGCACTTCCCTTTGGCTTATCTACTGTGCCCAGGGTATTCACAAAGTGCCTAGCTCCAGCCATTGTATATTGCAGACAGAGAGGAATTCAAATTTACCCATACTTGAACGATTGCCTGATTCAGGCGGACAGTCAGGAATTGCTACTTCAGCACCTGGCATTTGTAAAGAAATTCTCACTTCACTGGGGTACACCATCAACGAAAAGAAATCACAACTGGTACCCAGCCAACAGATTGTATTCCTGGGAGCAAGCTTGAACACAACTTCCCAGATGACATTCCTCACTCCAGAGGAACAAATTTATTTGACTATTTCAATCTACTGGCCACAAAACCCAGCTATCTGCAAGAAAAATACTGCAAGCCCTAGGGTTCATGGCCTCTTGCATTCTACTAATTCCATATGCAAGACTGCATATGAGGAAACTTCGATGTTACCTAAAAAGTCTCTGGTGTCAACATTCTCAGGACCTGGAAACAATGATTCCTATCATTCCTTGCCTAAGGACAAAGTTCCTTTGGTGGGCAGAGGCCTGCAACCACAAGGGACTCCCTTTCATTCTACCCCCTGCCGCCCAAACCCTAACAACAGATACATCAGACTATGCATGGGGGCTCACATGTCAGGGCAGTGCATTCAGGGTAAATGGAACCCAAAGCAAATGCACCTGCATATCAATCAAAATGAAATGTTAACTGTCCAGAATGCTCTGACAGCTTTCAAGGCCCTTATTCTGCCAGGACAACTACTGCTAAAGACAGACAACACCACAGTTATGTGGTACATAAACAAGCTGGGGGGAACCCATTCCTACCCACTCTGCAGACTAGACATGGCTCTGTGGAACACAGCCTTGATCAACCAAGTATACTTACAAGCTCAATTCCTGCCAGGTAAACTAAATTCATTGGCAGATGACTTTAGCAGAAATCTCATGGATCCACAAGAGTGGAAACTGGAAACCAAAATATTCAAGCTTTTGAGGAATAGGTGGGGGACACCAGAGGTGGACCATTTTGCTTCCCCTCAGAACTACCAATTGAGCAAATTTTGCACTAGAACTCCCCATAGCCAAGCTTGAAAAGTGGATTCCCTCTCCATCACCTGGGAAAGCCTCTCAGTCTATGCCTTTCCCCCTCTGCCACTCCTCTCGAAGGTTCTACTAAAAATCAAACAGAACAAGCCAAGGACAATCCTGATTTTGCCAGACTGGCCATTCTAGCATTGGTACCCTCTTTTGCGCAGTATGACAGTGCTACAACCATGGCACCTGCCTCAGACTCTTCCCTGCTGTCCCAGCAGGTGAGCCAGATTCTGCATCCTCAGCTACAGACCCTGAACCTTGCAGCCTGGCTAATCCCCTGAATTCAACACCAGCAAACCTCAGTAAGCAGGTGTTGGATGTTATTCTTGATGCAAGGAGATCTAGTACTAGAAAATCCTATTCGGAAAAATGGAAAAGATACTGTGCCTGGAGCCAGTCTCAGAATGGGCACAACTGTGCCCAGCTTACCTCATATACTAGATTACTTAACAGAAATGCTCCACAAAGGCCTATTCTTCTCTTCAATTAAGATCCATGCCTCTGCCATCTCAGCTCGTTATAATACCGAGCCACCCTTCTTCTCTCATCCTCAGGTAAAACAGTTCCTGAGAGGAACCAAAAATTTAAGACCCCCAGAAGAGCTCCCACTCCAGCCAGGGACCTTAACTTTGCATTAGAAAAGCTCACACTTCTGCCCTTTGAACCTGTGGCCACAGCAGAGTTAAAATTCCTCTCATGGAAAACAGCTTTACTTCTAGCCATCACTTCAGCAAGAAGAGTGTCTGAATTGCAGGCCCTTATTGCAGTGGAACCTTCATTATCTTCCATGTAGACAAGGTTTCCCTCAGGACTAACCCACCTTTTATGCCCAATGTGGTGTCTAGTGTGGCTTTAAACCAGTCTATTCATTTGCCAACCTTTTTTCCTAATCCTCAGAATAAAGGGAAAAGGATCCTGCATTCCCTGGATGTGCACAGGCAGCTTAGGTTCTATCTGGACAGGACTAAGCCTCTCAGAAAAATCTGACCAGCTGCTAGTCAGCTTTGCTGCAGGGGCAGAGGGCAAGGCCATTTCAAAGCAAACCATTTCTAAATGGATAGCACACTGCATCCATTTCTGCTACAAGCATCATGGGAAACCTACCCCACAGGGGATCAGAACTCATTCCACTAGGACTACATCTACCTCTACAGCATTTCTCAGGGGAGTCCTTACCAGGGACATCCTAGAAGCTGCAACCTGGAGCTCTGTACACACTTTCACCAAGTACTACCACTTGCCTATATTTTCTAAATCCAGAGCTGGATTTGCCACAGCAGTCTTACAGGGTCTGATTGCCAGCCCTAATGCTTCATAACTACCTCCACCCTTCCTTAGCTTTGGAAATCAACCCAAATGTGATGACTGCAACAGTGAAACATGAAGAACATAGTACAGTTGTGTACACTTACCATAAATGTAGATGTTCGAATGTATTCACTGTTGCAGTCCTGGTTACCCTCCCTCCAGCCCCCTGACTTCTCTTGATTTCTATCCTATCTTTTTTGTCTGGCATATCTTATATCATTGGTATTTGTTTTTTGCTGGGGGTATTACATACCATGTAATTGCTTCCAGTTTTGGGGGCACCTGACATCTGGGGCAAGAAAAACTGATGTAATGGCGTCGACTGCATGTTTTATATCCCTAACGACCTGACGTCATGGAAGAAGCAACAGCATCCAACGCAGAAATCCCAAGACTCTGGTACTCAGGCCGGCTGAGTGCTACCTGCAGGCAGATAACCTAAATGTGATGACTGCAACAGTGAATATACTCGAACATCTACATTTATGGTAAGTGTACACAACTGTACCTTTGGAATAATTCCTTTTCAGTTTGGCCCCTTGTTGAAAATAAACTTCCTCATTGGCCTGCTGTCTCTCAGGTTTAATTTGGTAATTCTTGTTCTGTATCCCCTCAGACCTCCTCAATTCGAAGGAACCAGGATTATTTATAACACTGCTATGTTGTTTCTTCCTCGACCCTGATTGGTCGATTATAGCCATCCCAAACTTGGTTATCCCAGACACCTGGTTGATCTGGATACGCTGCTTTGCTCCTATAACTATTGCTATCCCTCTGAAATTTTTAAGCTTTCACTTAGAGAATGGCTCCAGAAGTTCTTTCAACATTACTGAAAAAATATTGTGAAAATTGGTTTCAAAGTGTTGGAACAATAAATCTTTCTGAAATTATTTAACACATCGATGTCATTTGATAGTCACAATAATAATCAGTCAGGTATTTTACTGGTAGTATTTGGTCACATGGTTTTAAAATGATTTATTTAAAGTTGGTTGTGTATATGTTTTGTAGTTCTGATGAAGTTCCACTAAAGAATCAAAGAATGAAAGTGCTTAATTCGTTATTAAATGGAATTTTAAACTTTTTTGGTGAATTTGAGTTTCTGTTGCTATCCCAGCATCACAGGATAATTCGGTTAATTGGTCTGTGCTGTTCCTGTGGAGATTATTAGTTTATACATCAGGTAGTGAACTTTTCTTTCTTAAGTGATCAGATCCCTTTGATGCCAGAAAAATTGGTGGTTTAACAGCATGACTTCATTAAGCACAGAAACATGATGAATTGGTTAAGGAAAACATTTACAGTCTAAAATGGTCAGTTTACAGTGTGTAGGGTGTTTCACAATTAACAGAACTGAATATAGTAGAAATGGGGCAGAAAGTTTTTTTTAATTATTTTTATTTATTTATTAATTTTTTTGGGGGGGGACGCTGAAAATCTTAATAACTCACGGAGGTGTCTCTCCAGGAGCTGAAAGAATGTTTGAAGCCTCAAGATGAAAACAAAAACAAATATGCAAATTTTTGAGTTGTCACCTAAATTGAAGAATTGAAACCTTGTGAGCAGGACCAGAGATAAAAAGTACTGTGCATTGCTAATACAGGGTTAAGCAGACATCGATAACTATAAATGTGGGTCTTGGAGTAAATATGAAATTCTGAAGGGCCAAGCAAGATAAAAAAGATACTAATTGTCATTAGCTTCTTTCCTTCTCAAAATGGAAGCAGCAGTCAGCACATGCACAGACTACTGGTTAACATAATAGAACACCGTGCTACTGCTATATCAGCACGAGGAAGACAAGGAAAATCATTGTCTTTGCATAATCTGCCTCTGGATGTAGCAAAATGTACCAAAGACAAAACAGATGAAGAGACTGCCTTTGCCACAGGCCACTATTTCTACCCTTTCTTTACAGAGGTCCAGCTACAAATCGCTCACCTTGTTATAATGTCAAGACAGAAGCTCAGTTTTCTCTCTCCCCCTCCCCTTTTTTGTTATGGGGTGAGGCAAGCTAAGATGAGAATGAGAAGTAATTGTATTATAGTAAAAAAGAATGATACAAAACTGACTGCCTAAGAGTGTAACCCATTAAAAAAACAGTGCTTCTCAAATGAAGGAGATTACATATGACTTAAGAAAATACATTTGTTAGTATAACTATGACAGGCACAATCTTATTGGTAACTAAAATGAGGAAGTTGTCTGTAATAATTTCACAGTAAGCATCAAAAAAGCATGCCAGTCAATACTAATTTGGGAAGTGCTAATGCAAAACAAATGAACACAGAACTGATAATATTAATGAATAATTTAATTTAAAACATTCAACAGTGGGGAAAAAAGTCTTTTGAGAGCTACGTGATGCAACTTAAATTAGAAGAGGACAAACCCAATTAAACATATAACACTGATTCAGCTGCATATCCACACTGTGTACGTATCCATGTCAGTGCCATCAGGGTTACATACATGAGCAGTGATTGAGACATGACAAGAATTGCCGATGTCCAGAAATCTACAGATTCCACAGTCAGAAGTATGTCAGCAGTATGACTCTGTGGTTAAGACGTCTCCTTCATACTGCCAGTGTCTTGGATTCGATGCTTACTTCCAGTCACTTTCTAGGTTGAGTTTTGCATTTTCTCTCCATGGCCTTGAAGGTTTTTTTGAAGTACCCCAGTTTCCTCCCACCTTTCAAAAATATGCAGATGACTGACTAGCCACCCATTGCTATGAACATTGGCATTAGATGATTGTCAGTGTTAATGTGATACCCTGACCTCATGTGTAAAAATAGGAAAAAGAGAATCTGATGTCATTTTTATTCTTTAACTGATGAGTCTTGGATCTGACCTCAGATTGGCTCTGCTGCTTTTTCCAGATTCATAGATCTGATTCTTGAGCTCCTCCCTTTACCCATAATACCCCACCAACCCAATATACCTCAGATCTCATTTCCTGACATATCACTCAGATACGGATTGCCTTCTTTTGAGCTTTTGAGTGTGTTTTCAGTATTTAAAGGTCATAAGTTTTCTTCGTTTAGATTACTTTTAACCTTTTTTCACCTCTGTTCCTTGCTTTCTGTGCAGTTTCCTGGTTCAATCCGTCAGGCAGTTCTATTTTTTACCATTTTGCAGTTTGGGTACTCTACCATGAACCATTGTTGGTGCTCTTGTTTCTTTCCTGCTATCATCTTTTCTTACCCTCTAGAGGGTATTTCTGTGCACCATTGTTGGTACTTCCTCTCATCTAAGTAAAATTACTTATTTCAAAAACGTCTAATTCCCTATATCTCTTTAAAATGGCAGATAACTTGACTGATTTTAAAAAATACACCTTCTGTGGGCATAATATTCCCAGTTCTGATGCCTATCGGGAGTGTGGCTATTGCTTGAGCCCTGCCCATTTAGATATTGACTGCTGTGTTTGTGTGGGGTTTAATACCAGGCCCCTTAGTGACCAGAGAAATAAACTCAAGCTAAAGGGACTTCTTCCCTGTACTTTACCTTCTTTAACTACTTGTGTTCAACCCCCCTCCAACAGGTCTGAAAAAGGGAAGCCTGAAAGGGTTATGAGGGATAAGGTCCCTAAAAAGAGGTTCCCCAACATCAGCTCTGACCTCTGAGCCTCCTTCAAAGATTTCAAAAAAGTCAGATCTGATACTCTCAGATCCTATCTCCTCAAATCCTAGATCACCTTGGATCTGGTCAGCACGGTTCTTGCCAGAGCCAGTCTGTCCTCTACTTCACTTGCCCTTTCTCAGAGACACTCTGATGAGACATTCTAGGCCATGATCTACCAGCTCCTCCGTTTGGGTCGCAGAGTTGGATAAGATGGTGAGAATTTCTATAGTCAGATGGGGGTTATCCCAGCTCTGGCTCCCATCAGACCAGTGAGCCTGCCTTCCAATGACCCTCATCTGATATTTCCTTCTCCAGTCTGTCCTGTGGCTTTAGAATCCTTGTATATGGTATCCTTGAGAGTATCCAACAAAAGTACCAAAAGGTCCAAAATACGACTAATAAACTGAAAACTGGATCCCTTAAGATGCACAGTGAAGCTCGCAGACAGGCGGGTTAACGTATGAATAAAATCCATCAACATGAAACCATTAACGCTCAAAACAGTTACGTTTTTGTTTAAAAACTTCATCAGATGTGGGCTGATGTCTCTGAAGTGCTCATTTATAGTAACTTGAATTAAAAGGATCCAATCACAGACCATCTCAATTAACATAATTAACACAAAAGGTTAAAAAAGAAGTTAAAAACAGAATACCTACTTAACACAATTAATAAATACACTTTTTCGAAAAACTTTTAAAATCACCATTGAATAACTAAGTATGCAGTAAAATTTAAATCAATAAATACTTTTAATATTTAAAAAAAAAATGCTTATTACATTTTAAGTTCCTTCAACAAAAATAAAACTTTTAATAGTATAGATTATAGCACCATCTTGTGATCACTTTATGAACTACATCAAACCAGTGAATAATATTATTTCACACAATCACATTTAAAAGTGTTACCCGCAGTGGTGGTGCAGCAGTAGCGTTGTCGCCTCACAGTAAGACGCTGTCCGGTTCGATTCTCAGCTAGAGCGTCTTCTGCGTGGAGACATGCGTGAATGGGCGTACCTTCGTTGAACGTTGTGCATCAGGCCTGGCAAGCCGGTACGTAAAAATCAACTGCCAATCATTAGCGGACCGGAGTTCCGCTGTGGCGACCCCTAACCGGGAAAAGCCAAAAGACACACACACACACACACACATTTAAAAGTTTTAATGAATTAACTGCGTTAATGAATCACTTATGTCAAAAAAATGAATACTTAAAACTGTTATTATAAAAAAAACCTTATATAGACAAGGGGGAATGATAAAAACATTTTTATACCCTTATTCGTGTGGTCCCTATAGTTTTGCAGCTCTGAGTTTGAGAAGGTGGGCAATGGAAATGCAATCGTTCAGCCCTGGCCATTTGTTAGCCTGCAAGGTTACTTGCCAACAAAGCTCCCTATATTCGATTCTTTCCTCCCATAAGCCAACCCTTTCATCACATTTCACCTTCTCTAGCACAAAAAATAGAAAATGTACATTACTACAATCCTGCTTGTGTTTATATAGGGCATTAGTTTCTTTTTTATTTTGTACTTCATAAATGTGTTCATAAATTCCTTTTTAATTTACGCTCAGTCTTTCCTACATAGAATGCTTGGCAAAACTCACATTTTGCCAAGTACACTATGCCCTTGTCGTCACAGTTATTATATTATTTCCCTTTTATTGCAGTATTCCTACTTTCTAGAAATATTGTATCTTTATTAACAGTAATCCTTGAGGGTATCCTATTTGGATTCAAATACAGGTCATTCTTTGAGTCTGACCATATCCTTGAGTCACTCAGTTCTGATGCTTTCAAAGCAGAATGACTCTTAAAGCCAAAGCATAGGCACCGGCTCTGGGGGATAGGATTAACTCTGAAGTTTTCTGAGCTATCCTTGTCTCTAGGTGCTTTGGCACTGGACAGCTCAGATCTGACTCTCTCCTCAAGACAGAGGTGTGTGAGGATTCAGGGCTCATCAGTGCCGCCAACTTCTGTTTCTCATAGACCCTCTGCTTTTGAGGTAGTGGAGAGGGCTTTCTATCTACCTATAGTAGATAGAATAGTATAGTATAGTATTCATTTCATCCTGTAGCTGTTGTACCTACCCTACCCCTCTGTTCGTTGTGCCTGCACAGCAATTTGCATGGGTTTCTTTCCTGAGTGGCCCCTCCCAACCTGGGATTCACTGCATAAAGCAATTTCTACCTTCTCCACTGAAGCTGGCTATCTTAACTAAGTAAAACCTCTGGGAAGCAAGAACCTGACTCCCTCCAGCTTTTCAATTGTAATAGTTTGCATGGATTTCTTTCCTGAGTGACCCCCACCTGGGATTCACTGCATAAAGCAATTTCTACCTTCTCCACTGTAGCTGGCTATCTTAACTAAGTAAAACCTCTGGGAAGCAAGAACCTGACTCCCTCCAGCTTTTCAATTGTAATAGTTTGCACGTGTTTCTTTCCTGAGTGACCCCCCCCCCCACACACACACACACACACACACACACACACACACACACCTGGGATTCACTGCATAAAGCAATTTCTACCTTCTCCACTGAAGCTGGCTATCTTAACTAAGTAAAACCTCTGGGAAGCAAGAACCTGACTCCCTCCAGCTTTTCAGTTGTAAAAGGTGAACTACAATTTAGTTTTTGTAAACTGTTGAGGCTTAATGGTGTATGCACAACAACAGTATTTATCAGGTCATTAACCTCATAGTTTTCTTCCTAAAATTTTCCAATAAAGGTGAATACATACTGCATCTTTTGGATTTCCACAGGCAACTTTGTTTTTATCTTCATTGAACTAGAGAGTTCAGAAAATCCGACCAATTGTTTGTATCCTTTTCTCATAATAGACTGGACATGGCAGTTTCCAAAGTGACTTTAACTGATTGCATATCCTTTGTCTATGAACAGAGAGGACCGTCTTTCCCTAAGCCACCAGGAGCACACTCAACAAGGTCTGTGATGACCTATCAGCTTTTTGGACAAGAGCTTTGATAGATAACATTTGTGCAGCTGTTACTTGGTCCAGTGCTCATACCTTTATTGCTCATTACAAATTGGATTTAATTTCTAGGAACAGGACTGCTTTTTGTTCCACAGTACTCCAAAATATCCTTTCATTTGAACCACCCACGATTTATCTAGGTGGGGACTCTGTCCCATCAGCTGAGAAACAATGAAAATGGCAACAAGTTATGTACTCACTATAATGATGCATATTTGTTGCCCATTTTCATTCTTCCTCAACGTCCTGCCCTCTTAACCCCCTTCCCTTTACTCCTGGAGAGACCTAAAGCATATTACTTTGGAAAACTATTGTTCCTTGTTTGATCTCTACTGTCTCTGCTATATAGACTTCTTATAGTATCAGCCATGTATTATTGGGAGCAGCAAACTCTATCTGAGATATGTTGGGTTAGTGGGGCATTATCCATAAATGGAGGAGCTCGATAGCTGGATCTGTGTATCTGGAAGAAGCAGCCAAACGGATCCAAGGTCAGATCTGAGACCCATCAGTTGAGGTAGAATAAAAATAAACAGCACAGTTGCATCATTATGGTGACTACATAACTTTTGTTTATGAATGGATGGATGGATATAAACTGTTCATACTTAGTGCATTTATCCCTACTCTTTGGCCTGGGGCTTGGTTGAATAGGGTCCAACATAGACATTTTCACTTACCCAGTTAACAGATAAGTAAAATGAAGGTTAATGTACTTCTGAGACTAGGAACAGGAACAGGAACATCTAAAGAATTGCATACAGACAAATTCAAATTTTACTCTAAACATTTATTTATTTATTTGACATTTGTTAACTGGGTTAGTCCAACTGGGACAAAGCCACTTTTTCAGTGAAGACCCAGGGAGAAAACCTTCACAGAAAAGCATTCAATATTTGATATATAATAATACAAACATTACATAGACATAAACAATAGAAGTTAACATTCCTGGTAATTTGAATAAAATATTGTAGCATGAAGAGAATACATTGGAGAGAAACAAGGGAAAAAATACAGATAGACCTTTAGCCTTAGAAAAACTAAAAAATAGGACTGGCTGAGAATAGTAGAGGAAATCATCAAGTATGCAAGAATTTATAAATTACAGAAAAGAAACAGAGAAAAGGGAAAGAATGCATAATAGAGTTGCAATAAAAAGAAATTAGGAGAAAGGTAGGGTTTCACAGATGGAGAAGAAAGAATAACAGAGTAGAATACTTGGAGAGATAAGTTAGTCAGGGGGAAGATAGCACAGACATAGTTTATTTTCCTTAAAGTGAAGTTTTACTGATTTTCTGAATTGGGATTTGGATCTGATGCATCTGATGTCAGGAGGTAGGTTATTCCAGTTCTCAGCAGGGTAACAGTAATAGAGATTTTTTTCCTATGTTGGACTTAGGTTTGAGAATAGTTAGGAGATATTGTTCTGAGCTACGGAGGGTTCTAGTAGGGGTATAAAGAGAGATGATAGATGAAATACTGGGACAGAAAGTGGGCTGGTATAGAACAGAATGAATTATTTGAAGCTGAGAGAGGAGGAGGTAATCAGGGAATTCAGACCAGTTCAGTTTTCTAAGTGCAATGCAATGATGAGTTGAGTATGGAAGTTCAGCAGTAAAGTTAGCAATCTTGTTGTAAGTGGATTCCAGTTTACAGATGAGTGAGGTCTGTAAGTTGGTGAACATTTGAGAGCCATGAAGAATGGTAGGTAATAGGTAGGCATGTGAAAGAGCTCTTTTAGCAGTACTAGAGAGAAAGTTTTTGTTTCTATAAAGGAGTCCAGGTTTTTGATGGGTTTTCTTGATGTTACTTAGAACATGTAGATCAAATTTTAGCTAGTCATCAATTGTGACTCCTAGTAGTTTAGTGTGACTTTCTACTATGATGGATGTATTATTGAGGGAAGAGATGGTGAAAGAAGATTTCAAGTGTGACATAGATTTGGTATGAAGAGTAAACGTTTAGTTTTCTTTGGATTTAAGATTAAAAAGTTTAGGCTAACTCAGTTTTCAACAGACAAGAACGAGTTCTTTGTTTTAGTAAGAAGTTCTGGGAGGGAATCAGCAACAGTGATAACAGTGGAGTCATTATAGTACTGGACAGCTGATGAGTATTGGGTAGAGGAAGATGATTGGTGAAGATATTAAAAAGAAGAGGTCCAAGACTTGACCCTTGGGGAACATCCATCTGAATAGGGAGTTCATGGGAGATAGCAGAACACCATTTGACAGAATGGAAATGATTGCTAAGATAACTAGAGAACCATGAGATAGTGGAGGAAGACAGGTTTAAATGAGAGAGTTTGTCTAACAGAAGGAGGTGGGAGACTGTCAAATGCCTTTGAGAAATCAAGAAAGAGACAGGAGACAAGTTTATTTTAAACACATAAACATATACTGTTTTTTATTACTCTTACAATACCATTTATATTTATCTCTGTAACTAATGTAATTAAATATGATACAGACCATTGCAGTACATTATAACAGATCCAAATGATCCTATGCAATATCCCTGCCTTGCAGTCCTGATAACATCAAGCAGCTTTTTACATTATCTTACTTGTCTGGTCAAGGTAATATTATGACACATGTGATGCAGATAAGACAGCCTTTAGTTTCCTTTTCGGTAAATATACTCAGTAGGTTTGAGTAGATATTTTTCGGGATGACCTGGGACTACTGTCTGGTTAACTGACTTTTCGGGGTAATATGCAGTCACATAATGAGCCATTGATGCCCAGGACTATAGAATGAAACTCAGTCATATGGATAATGCATGTAACACAGTTTCTCAAGAGCTGACAGAGTTACAATAAAACAGAGCTATGGAACGCATAGAGGCAGCTTGCCTTAATTCTTTTAAAGTTGTTGGTATTCTATTGTGTATGTAAGCTTCATTGCTGAAAATTTGAGAAAAAGGCAAATTCCACTGTCACCAAATGTAATTTTGGCAAACTTGCTTCAATGTTTCTGCATTCACTGAAACTACATTTGGCAACGTAATGTGCTCCCAAAAAAATCACATAGTCCAAAAAAGTTTTCTAGAGGGACAGAAGCATGATTTTCTCACTAAAAAAGGGTAAGTATTTAGAGTATGGATTAAAAAGGATTCTGTTCTGGCAGCTAAGAATATGTGACAAGAGATTAAACAAAAACTGAGAAACTGGAAGCTCTTATTTATGGATGTGGACAGCAAGATCCAAGTAATGAAAATGTTTTTAGTTTTATATACAGGTCAGACATGTTTTTATCAACCGGAAGAGAATTTGTGGACAATAATTAATAAAGACTTCAAGGAAGTTACCTGGTTGGGGAAGATGGTTGAGTCAAGTGGGATAAATGATCCTTCAAACAGAACAAGGTGGTTTGGAATTATTTGATTTGAAGGGGTATTTTAGAGCTACTCAGTTAAAGCTCATATACAAGCAGAAAGTGTAAAGGTATGATGATTAAACAGGGGGACAGTCAAGAAATAATGAGAAAATGGGATTTGGGATGCAGATCCTTAAGGAAAATAACAACATACAGAATATTATATTCATATAGTAGCAAAAAGTATTCTAAGAATTAGACCAACATCAGAATGGAGAAAGATTTTGCCAATAGGGATGACTGCAATTAGGGATACAGAGAACAGGAAAGAGGGGGTTGGAATTTATTAGGGAAAACTGGTAAAGGAACAAAGGTGCTGGGAGCAAATAAGCAGAGAGGGAAAGGTAATAGAATGGGAAGAGGCCAAGAAGATATTTAGACTGCAAGCTAAGGACTGCTTTCACTGTCAAGGAATGATAACAGAGTATAGGCAAGGAGAAAGGGATAGGGGAATTTTAAGTGAAAGCCCTGCTCTGGTAGAGTTCTTATTTGAATCTGGAACACAAGCTGCTGTTAAAAAGGGATAATTAGTAGGGCATATAAAATGTTATAAAATAATTATACGAATCAATCAAAGGAGGTTAGAAAAGATTGGAAAGAGAAATTGGATAAGCAATTCACAAGGAAACAATGGGAGGGCATATGTGTGGCTCTCAAATATGCAACAAAGTCTAGAAGATTTATGATTTTTGCTTAGAAGTGTTTGCTGATTTTTTTTTATATGCTAAGCAGATTCCAAACAAAATTTCCTCAGGTAGATGGCAAATGTTGGAGGTGTGACGGAGAAGAAATAGGTAACTGGGAACATATGCTTTGCGAGAGGAATGAGTTGCCAGACGTCAACAATTCCCTACAGAGTACTCTGTCAAAAACATTGGGTGAGAAAGTGGGTGTAACTAAGGAAATAGAAATCAGAGCCTAAACAAACAGTATTTGAAGGACTGAATATCGTAAAAGAGATAACATAATTTAAAGTGGGTTCTTTAGAAAAAGAGAAGAGCAAATTGCATAGAAAAAAATGAAATTGTGGGAACAATACATGCAGAATAATGTTTTGGAGTTAGGAGTGAGATTTAAGGGAAGGCATGAACTGAGCAATTTATGTAATGCTGGATTGATGATAGTTATAAAAAAATGTGACATGTAATGTTTGTAACTAGGAACATGTTACTATGGTTTGTTTTATTTTATATAAATGTATGTTTGCCCATATCTTAACTTATAATTTGATAAAGGTGTTAAAAAAAGAGTTCTCGAGAGTTGTCTTTCTGTGTGTGTGTGTGTGTGTGTGTGTGTGTGTGTGTGTGTGTGTGTGTGTGTGTATGTGTATGTATGTCTATATATATATATATATATATATATATATATATCTGGGTCCACTTCTAAATCATAAAAGTTCATAATCTTGAAATTCAAAATACTGAACCCAAAATCTTGAAAGTTCAAAATACTGAAAATTGAAAATACTGAATTTCATAATATTGAAAAAACTACAGGATGCTAACACTCACTATACTCCAGCAGAAGTACATAGAGAAAGAAATAAAAGACAAAGCATATTAGTTTACTCCAACTATTAGCAGGGGGCAAGCCCCCCTTCACCCCCCCATGTGGGGCCTACCCCCCACAACCCCTACTACTTAAATATATAAACTCAGAGATCGCACTTTACTACACTAAGATGAGTTATGTTGTTGTATAGCAAATTAAAATGAAACATGACTAAGGTTACAACAGGCAGTCATGAAGTACGTAATGGTATGTTTGCCATTTTCTTCTGTGGAGTGCGGTCTAGCAGGGGGTGCAGGGGGGCTTGCCCCCTACTTATAGTTGGAGAAGAGTAATATGTTTTGTTATGCTGTTGTGTTGGAATACTGTAAGAGTTGGTGTACCCTGCTTTTTCAATATTATGAAATTCAGTATTTTGAACTTTCGAGATTTTGGCTTCAGTATTTTGAATTTCCAGATTATGAGCTTTCAAGATTTAGAAGCAGACATATATATATATATATATATATACATATATATATATATATATATATATATATATATATACATATCTATATCTATATCTATATATATATATATATATATATATATATATATATATATATATATTTTTTTTTTTTTTTATTTAACATTTGTTTGCCAGAATTGTCTGACTGGACAGCAAGTGTCCATTTTCAGCGGAGTCCTGGGGAGAAAAACTCCGTAAGTTTAAGGAGAGAAGAAAAATTTACAAGAGAGACATTACAGAGTAGTAGCATACAGATTGTAGACTTTACAGCCATTAGTATACAATAAGAGGATGTTCCACCTTTTGGTTGAAAATACAAGTTCATAGGTTCATAGGTAGGTACTAGGCTATCGGCCCAAGGGCCTAATTAAGCCTAGCCAACAAGGTTCCCTGGCTTACACCTCCCAAGAAAGTTAATTTCCTGTGCCCCTGTCGAGCAGAGCCACAGAAGTGATCCCTGGGGTGTAGTTCCTATTTCCCATCCACTCATCAAGATTTTTCTTGAAGAGTGCTAATGAGGAACTTTGCTTGACATAGATGGGTAGCTTGTTCCAGAGTATAGGAAGTCTCTGGGACAGGAATCTACCCTCCAGCATGTCCTGTTTATTGTGGTGACAAGATTTAGGTCCCTAGAGCATGTAGCTTGGAGGGATTGAGATTTCTTTAGGTGTAGCATGTACAACAGCTCTGGGTTTAACATAGATTTATATGTTAGGCAGAGATCTCCTCGGAGTAGGCGATATGCTACAGAGTAAAGCTGGAGTTTTTTGAGACAGTCAGTGTAGGGCATCTGTTTGAGGCCAGTAATCCTCTTTGTGAGGTACTTCTGTGGCCTTTCCAGCTGCCGCAGATGTCTTGTGAGGTAGATTCCAAAAGGGACATTGTACTCTATAATGGGTCTAATGAGTGCCGAGTAGAGGGGAACAATGACCTCTTTTTCCTGGATTGGAACCCTTTTGTGATGAAGTGTGCCACATATAAGGATTTCCTAACTACTGTGGCAATGTGATTATCAAAGGAGAGACTACTGTCCACCTGCATCCCAAGGTCTCTTATCACACATTCTGTGTTAAGTAGACTGCCATATATGTGGTAGTTCATGGGTACAGAGATTTTACCAAAGGGGATGACAATGCACTTTTTGGCATTGAGCGTGAGGCCATGCCTCTGACACCAAGCATCTGTCTCAGTGAGGCCCTTCTGTAGGATGTCCACATCATTTGAGGACTGAACTATGGCTCCTAGTTTGCAGTCATCTGTGAACTTCATTAGCCAGAGGCCTTCTGTGTTAGCCTATACTTCAGAGAAGTAGATACCAAGCAGGAGATGTCCCAGGACTGAACCTTGTGGTACTCCAGTTGTCATTGGTTTGAAGTCAGATTTGGAGTCTGCAACGTTTACAGTGTGCATTCTGTCAGTGAGCCAGTTGGCAATCCATCTTGTGACGTAGGGATTTATACCTAGTTTAGTGAGTTTAGCTATAATTCCAGATTGGGGGATGGTGTCAAAAGCCTTGGCGAGGTCAAGACAGGCTGTGTGAACCACCTTACCCTTGTCTACGGCTTTGGTGACTGCCTCAAAGAAGTCAATCAGGTTCAGAAGGCATGATCTGCCTTTCACAAACCCAAACTGGGTGGGATTCAGAGTTTGGAGGTTACCAGTGTCTTTGTTTATGAGTTCCATGATGATATGTTCCATGGCCCTGCAGACCAGGCTCATCAAGTTAATAGTGCGATAGTTCCCAGGATCAGTGGCGGCTTCCCCTTTGTGGAGTGGGATAACTGTTACTGTGCGCCATTCATTGGGCACAAAGCTTGATGTGAGACTATGATTGAACATGGTGCTTAGGTGGGGAGCCAGTTCATTCTGAAGTTCATGTAAAACGCAGCCTGGGATGTTGTCCAGTCCCATGGATGCTGTGTTTTTGGTTTAGACAGTGCAGCTTTTACCTGCATAGATGTGATTACAGGGACTCTGCATTCTTCCTGTATAGACATGGGCTCTTTAGGGGGTGGGGGGGGGTTAAAGTTAGCACTGAACCTATCTGCCAGGATGTTGGCTATATCAGTTGGTTCTGTAATTTTCATGCCATTGTGCTGTACTTCAGAGCAGATCTGGGTGTTGCCATTGAGATTCTTGACATAGCTATAGAATGTTTTGTGGTTGCCCTTAGAATCAGTGGTGATTTTGTTTTCATAGCTAGCTTTGGAAGATCTTATAAAGGATCTCAGCTTCTAACTGAGGCTGACCAGGGAGCTCCTCCACTCAAGGGATTTTACTCTCTTTTGCAGCAGTTTCTTCCTTCTGTTGTAGAGTTCGTTTATGGCAGGGGACCACCAGATTGGGTTCCTTTTTTTGGAAGATAGCATCTTGGTTCTGTTTGGGATAGCACGATCCATGCACTCGTGTAAGTGCTTATAGAGTGTATTTGTGTAGGATTCAGCAGTCATAACTGTATTGTCCATCTACATGGGTGTCATGAAGTTCTCCACTTCTGTCTTAAGAAGCATGAAGTTGGCTTTGGAGAAATGTTTTACTGTGGTTTCCTTAATGGTGGGTGGGGGCGGGATGTGGATATCTAGGGTGATTAGCTTATGGTCGGATCTGACCAACGAGGAGTTGACTTCAGGTATGGAACACCGGTCACTCATGTTGGTAATGACTAGGTCTAGGATACTGTTGCCCCTGTAATATACAATGAGAGTAGATAAGAATCTGGTAGAGCATTGAAAGATATTTCACAATTGAATAAGAGTATATAAATGTTTACGTTTCCCATATATACATTCAAGCAAATATACATGTAAGAGTATACATACATATATATGCATACACATACATACACATATATACATACATACATATACACTATATATCAGGGGTCAATTACAGCTGCATAGATGGTTGGTGAAGAGGTATGTTTTAAGTAGGCTTTTGAAGGAGGGTGTGGAATTTTGTAGTCAGAGGGCAGGGGGAAGGTTGTTCTATATTTTTGCTATTTCATGGGCAGACAGTAATTCCCTGAAGTTGTCTATTTGAATTGTAGAAGTTCAGCATGCCAGTCAGGTTGGGGTTTTTTTCAGGATAGTACAGAATTAGATGAGCTAGGCTGAGTTGATTATACCTTAATATATCTTGTAGGTTGGATTCATAAAGATTACCTTTCTGAGTGAAAAGGCAGCACAGTCATTGTGAAAGGTCTGTTGCTGAATTCAGAAAGTGTACACAAAGTATAAAAATAGTATACACTTTGTGGCAACCTTTATGTATCTGACCTTATATTTATATAGAGTAACACAATGTGGCTGTTCTTGTGATGCAGTGTATGAACAGTTTAATGACACTAATAAATAATTATTGTAAATAATATAAACAGTATTGTTTCTTTAAAACAGTCAGCTACATTTTTATATTAGCCAGAGAGGTTTCCCACAGAAATTCTTGTTAATGAAAAATTATCTTATTAAAATGTTGTACAGAATGGGTGATATAGCCTTAATTTTCAGAACAGTTAACTTCTGAATGGATGGGTCTGTATTACTACATCGAAAACTCAGGTCAGCGAATACCTATTTGCTGACCAGTATACAGTGAAATGTCATTTCCACGAACAGCCACAACAGCAAATTTTTTCCTAGGGGAAAAAATTGCTTGGCCAATCAGAAACAATACAGCATTACAAACCTAACAAAGTGCGGGGGGGGGCTTTGCCCCCCACACCCCCTAACTAAATATACCAACTTTGAGATCGCACTATAGTGGGAAAAAGGGCAAATCCACAATGATGGTCAAGCGATTTTTTTCCAGTAGGAAAAAAATTCACTGTAGTGGCCATTCATGGAACTGACATTTCACTGTTTATTGGCGGACGAACAGGTGTTCGCTGACCTGAGCCTCTGATGTCATAATATAGACCCTGAATGGATGAGGTGTTGGTGCCTGAAACATCAGTTCTGCAGAGTATGCTGGAGCAAAGGAGACGACATTCCAAAACAACCTGAAGAAGTCTTGACATCTTCCACTAGGAATCTAGAAAGAAGGAAGCTGGTTAAAATACCTTTGGATTATGCCTAACTTGGTGTAACTAACAGAAAAGGTCTGTATTTTCTTTTCACTATTAAATATAAAAGGAGTCTGCACTAGTAATGTAATCTTCATTTAAGTTAATAAAACAGCACTATTCTATGGAGTACTTTTGGTACATGAAGTGGACATATTTGACACAAGTTCCTTCCATGCTTGAAAGGTTCTTAAATTATACTGCTGCCCAAAAGACCATGACTTGAGTAGTTTTGGAGAGAAAAGCAGTATGTAGGCTCTGAGTTTCAGTAAGCACATCTGTGTTAATTCCGGTGTCATGACTGTAAATGTACAGCATCCCCTTTGGACTATTGCTGCTGCAAGCAAGGAGATGATGGTGCCTGCCAAGTCTATGGTGATGTCAAAGAAAGTTTCCCCTGATAGGCAACTACCAAGGAAGAAATCTTCAAGGCATATCAAATGGCCTTTGAATGGTGTGCCTCCCATGAGAGATAGGAATGGAGTGACTAGGTTCATAGGTTGATACTAGGCTATCTGCCCTAGGGCATTTACAAGCCTAGCCAGAGTGTGTTTGGCTTTCGCCACCCTTCTTAGATTAGTTGACTCTGCCTCTGTATAGTAGGTCACAGAAGATTGCCCATTTAAGATTAGTTTACTGTGCCTCTGTCTAGCAGTGACACCAAAGAGATCCCAGGGGTAAATTTAAGATCTCCCATCCAAACATCAAGATTCTTCTTGAAGAGGGTCATTGAGGGGCTCTGTCTGACATGGATTGGGATTTTGTTCCAGAGTGAGGGGAGCCTCTGGGATATGAATCTGTCCCTCCAGCATGTTCTATTTATTTCTGTGCTGAAGTTTAAGTCACTAGAGCGTGTAGTTCTCATGGATTTGGATTTCTTGAGGTGGAGCATGTCCATTAATTCTGGGTTGGACATGGCTTTATACGTCAGGCACAGATCACCTCTGAGTAGGTGGTAAGCAACTGAGTAGAGCTGGAGTTTCTTTAGCCTAACTGCGTAGGACATCTGTTTGAGTCCCTTGATCCTCTTGGTGAGGTACTTTTGGGGTCTTTCTAGTTGTAGCAGGTGTCAGGTAAGGTACATCCCAAATGGGGCATTGTATTCAATTATGGGCCTGATGAGTGATGAGTAGAGGGGCACAATGACCTCTCGATCTAGATGTGAACCCCTTCGTGATAAGGTGGGCTATATAGAATGTCTTTCTAACCACTTTGGCAATGTGATTGTCAAAGGAAAGATTGCAATCTACTTGGGTCCCAAATCCCTAATTACTTCTTCCGTACTTAATGGATTACCACCTATGTGGTAATTTGTGGGCACTTTGTTTTTCCTAAAGGGGATGACTATGCACTTTTTGGCATTTAGCTTTAGGCCATGGCTCTGGCACCAGTTATCCGTCTCTGTGAGACCTTTGTGGAGGATGCTTGTGTCAGCTGGCAAGTCGATTATGGCCCCCAGTTTGCAGTCATCTGCAAACTTTGTCAGCCATAGTCCTCCTGTGTTAGCCTGTACCTCAGATAAATATATACCGAACAAGAGAGGTCCCAGGACTGAGCCTTGTGGGACGCCACTTGTAACTGGTTTAGAGCCTGACATTACACCTGCAATTCTGACCATGTGGGTTATATCCCTAAGCCAGTTTGCAGCCCATCTTGTGACATGGGGGTTGATATTTAAGCTGGTGAGCTTATTTATGATGCCTGAGTGGGGTATTGTGTCGAAGGTTTTTGCAAGGTCAAGGTAGGCTGTGTGGACTACCTTCCCTTTGTCTATGGCCTTGGTGACTGTTTCAAAGAAATTGACCAGGTTCAAGAGGCAAGATCTGCCCTTAACAAAGCCGAATTGGGTAGGAGCCAGTGTTTGGAGGTTCCCAATGTCTTTGTTTATGAGTTCCATGATGATACGCTCCATAGCTTTGAAGACCAGGCTAGTTAGGCTTATAGGGCGATAGTTTCCGGGGTCCGTTGTGGCACCACCTTTATGGAGTGGGACCACTGTTGCAGTACGCCATTCTTTGGGTACATATCCTGTTGTAAGGCTGAGACTGAACAGTAATCTTAAGTAAGGGTTCAGTTCTTCTTGGAGCTCATGTAAAACGCAGCCCGGGACAACGTCCGGACCCATTGATGCTGTGTTTTTTGCTTTGGAGAGGGCAGCTCTCACCTGTGCATCTGTGATGTCAGGGAGGCTACACTCTGTTGCGATAGTCATTTGCTCATTTGGGGGGGGTGGAGTTTGCACTGAACCTGTCTGCCAGGATGTTGGCAATGTCTGTGGGTTCAGTGTATTTTTTGTCATTTTGCACGAACTCAGAGCATATCTGGGAGTTTCCACCCAGGTTTCTGAAATAACTAAAGAAAGCCTTGTGATTATCTTTAGCGTCTTTTGCAATTTTTCTTTCGAAGCTAGCCTTAGATGATTTTATGAGGGATCGTAGTTTCTTGCTAGTACTGATCAGTGTTGCCTTCCCTTTCAGGGATTTTTGCTCTATCATGTAGTAGCTTCTTCCTTCTGTTGTACAGCTTATTTATGGCTGGGGTCCACCAGACAGGTCTCCTGCCTTTGGAGGAGGATGTCTTGGTTTTATTTGGGATTGCACGATCCATGCCTTCCTGTAGTTATCCATAGAATGGGTTTGTAAACGATTCTGCGGTTTGGGCCGGATTTTCCACTGGCCCTGGGTCTTTGAAGGATTCCACCTCAGTTTTGAGAAGTGGGAAGTTTGCTTTTGAGAAGTTTTTGACCGTGGTTTCCTTTGCTGGGGGTGGGGACGGGATATGAATGTCCATAGTGATTAATTTATGGTCAGATCTTACCAATGAGGGTATACCTCTGGTGTGGAACATAGAGTCCCCATGTTGGTGATGATCAGGTCCAACATGTTTTCCCCTCTTGTGAGAGTGGTGACCAGTTGTTCCATAGCATTTGAGTTTATAAATTCTAGGAACCATTGGGCTAGGGTGTTGGGGCTTGAGTAGTGCTCCAGTCTGTGTTTGGGTAGTTAAAGTCACCCAATATAATGGTGTTTGGAGAGACCTTCATATTCTCCAGTGTCTTCAGGAAAGCCGAGTGGGGTTCCTGAGTTTGGGAGGGTGGTCTGTAGCAGGCTACAAACTGGAAAGCAGTTTTGCCCACTGTTAGTTGCACATGGATGGTCTCAGATGCTTTGTGCAGTGCCACTAGCCTGGAGGTATGGGGTATCTTTGATGAATATGGATACTCCCCCTCCTCTTATGGTTCGGTCCGAGTTTTGGGGCCGAAAAGCATGGTATGAGGTATAGCCTGGTAGTGCTGGGGTGCTCTCGGGAGCCTTGAACCAGATTTCTGTTACTGCACAGATATCAATATTCTCCATACTGAGGAGAGCCTCGAGTGCGTGCATCTTGAGGTTTAGACTTCTGGCATTGAGCAGCATTACCCTTAGTTTCTTTTTCCTTGTGTTGTCTAAGGAGGTGGGTTTGTCTTTTGAGCCTTGCCTAAAAAAGTCACTATAGGAGTGGCAAGAGCCTTGGCCAGTATTCAAAAACCCAGGGGAGACAGGTGCAAGCCGTCCCTAGCGAAGCAACGTGGCTTGTCAAGCATGTCATCCCAGGTTGACAGACACTGGATCCCCTTTGAGTGACACCAATACTTCAGCCAATTGTTGAAATTGATAATTTTGTCTTTATACTGTGGTATCATTCTTGGTGAGGGTAAGATGTTACTCAAGGTCAGGGTCATACCGGCCTGGGCCACATGATCAGAGAGCTCCTCTATGTCTCTTTTCATGTAATCCAGGGAGGTACGTCTCAGGTCTTTCACACCAGCATGGACAATGACAGTCATATTTGTACTTGCTTTGGAGTGACCTGAGTGCTTGTGTTATGTGGCAGATCCTGGCACCCGACAGGCAGCTTACAGTGACCTTCTCCTTGTTCAGCCTGGTGAGAGGGACGTCAGTGTGTCTGACAATAGAGTCACCTTTTACAAGTGTATTAGGTGTGTTGTTTAGCCTTAAGGGCTGTGACTATGTGGCACACTGACTTTGTGAACTATGTGATACGTGAGTATTGTTGTGGGGTAGCAGTTGCTTGGATGTCTGCTTTGGAGGTCTCTGTTGCTTGGGCAGATTTTTATTTAGAGCCTCCGAGTATGTTTTTGTGTGTTTATGTGTTTGGTTTGCTGATGCGATAGGTCTATGCAAGACTGGATTTGTGGTGTGTGTGGTTACCTTCTCCTCCTAACAGGTTGTGCCAGTACTATGTTGAGAGAGCTCAGCCTCCAGTTTGGCTATATAGTTGCATCTCTCACATATATTTGAGCTTGTTGGGAAGAGGAGAGGGTGGTCTGTGTACATAAGGCAGTTGTAACATTGCCTCAAGATTCCCATATTCACCAGCTGGACTGGAGAGTAAACCTGAAACTGACTTTTGGACATGCCAGAATAGTATAAGGAATTACTTTTTGACTTGATCAAAAAGGAACAATAGTAAGTACTTAAAGGGAGTATAAGAGGGTGTAGTGCTTTAGTTTATTAGTGCTTACTTATAAGACACTTATCCTAGCTACTGCTGGGTTTTAGAAGGAAAATAGAGTGCTTACTTTGAGATTTAGAACAGTTATAAGGGAAAAAGTGAAAAACAGACTTTGTGGAGCCGGGAATAGTTTAAACCTGATTAGGCGGCACTGCCCGATGCTGCACTATGCGCAAAAATGCGCAAAAGAGGGTTTTAAGAGAAGGGGATCAAGGAGTTTGGAATTGACCCAAAATGGCCAATAAAACTACAGTTTCTAGGCAGTAACCAAGCTGGAAAACGTGAAAAAGGAGGTGGCAATGCAGAAATCTTAACAAATAATCTGAAGAAAAATACTTAAAATCTCAAAAGTGGCTCCTTTCTTCTCTCAGTGTTTTCTCCTCTTGGTGGGTGCTTCATCAATAGCCAACAAGTCTGAAAAGACACCAAAACCACTAGGCAATCGGGTTTTAAAAGAGGGGGATCAAGGAGTTTGGAATTGACCCAAAATGGCCAATAAAACTACAGTTTCTAGGCAGTAACCACTCCCACAGGGGCAGGCAGGCTCTTCAGTGTTTACCACTGCCACTGATGAACACGGAGACTTCCCTTTATCCCAAGCAAGCAATGGCCTCCAAGAAACTTACAAACAGTTCAGAACAGCAAATCTGTAACTGAACTTTTTTTTAAATTTCAGAAAGTGGGAAAAAAGCAAGATTTTTTTTTTTTTGTTTTGTTTAAAGATAGCAGAGATACACAAGTAGCAACAAGTTAGAACAGTGCAATAAATACCCCACACTTCAGTGCTAGGCCAGAGACAGGTAAAATGCAAGTTTAAGAAAAAAACGATTTTAAAATAAGTGCAACACAGGAAATGCAGTAAACAGGCTCTAGATGTGTTCTAAATACAGTTCCTAATACAGATATCAAGTTTAGCAAGCTGAAAAATGCCAAAAAGTAGGTGGCAATGCAGAAATCTTAACAAATAATCTGAAGAAAAATACTTAAAATCTCAAAAGTGGCTCCTTTCTTCTCTCAGCATTTTCTCCTATTAGTGGGTGCTTCACCAACAGCCAACAAGTCTGAAAAGATGCCAAAACCATGAGGCAATCGGGTTTTAAGAGAGGGGGATCAAGGAGTTTGGAATTGACCCAAAATGGCCAATAAAACTACAGTTTCTTGACAGTAACCACTCCCACAGGAGCAGGAAGGCTGTTCAGTGTTTAACACTGCCACTGATGAACACAGAGACTTCCCTTTAGCCCAAGCAAGCAATGGCCTCCAAGAAACTTACAAACAGTTCAGAACAGCAAATCTGTAACTGAACTTTTTTAAATTTCAGAAAGTGGGAAAAAAGCAAGATTTTTTGTTGTTTTTGTTTTGTTTAAAGATAGCAGAGATACACAAGTAGCAACAAGTTAGAACAGTGCAATAAATGACCCCACACTTGAGTGCTAGGCCAGAGACAGGTAAAATGCAAGTTTTAAGAAAAAAATATTTTATAATAAGTGCAACACAGGAAATGCAGTAAACAGGCTCTAGATGTGTTCTAAATACAGTTCCTAATACAGATATCAAGTTTAGCAAGCTGGAAAATGCCAAAAAGTAGGAGGCAATGCAGAAATCTTAACAAATAATCTGAAGAAAAATACTTAAAATCTCAAAAGTGGCTCCTTTCTTCTCTCAGCGTTTCCTCCTCTTGGTGGATGCTTCACCAACAGCCAACAAGTCTGAAAAGATGCCAAAACCACGAGGCAATCGGGTTTTAAAAGAGGGAGATCAACGAGTTTGGAATTGACCCAAAATGGCCAATAAAACTACAGTTTCTAGGAAGTAACCACTCCCACAGGGGCAGGCAGGCTGTTCAGTGTTTACCACTGCCACTGATGAACACAGAGACTTCCCTTTAGCCCAAGCAAGCAATGGCCTCCAAGAAACTTACAAACAGTTCAGAACAGCAAATCTGTAACTGAACTTTTTTTTAAATTTCAGAAGGTGGAAAAAAATTTAAGACTTTTTTGTTTTTTTGTTGGTTTTGTTTAAAGATAGCAGAGATACACAAATAGCAACAAGTTAGAACAGTCCAATAAATGACCCCACACTTGAGTGCTAGGCCAGAGATAGGTAAAATGCAAGTTTTAAGAAAAAAACAATTTTAAAATAAGTGCAACACAGGAAATGCAGTAAGCAGGCTCTAGATGTGTTCTAAATATAGTTCCTAATAAAGATATCAAGCTTAGCAAGCTGGAAAATGCCAAAAAGTAGGAGGCGATGCAGAAATCTTAACAAATAATATGAAGAAAAATACTTAAAATCTCAAAAGTGGCTCCTTTCTTCTCTCAGCATTTTCTCCTCTTGGTGGGTGCTTCACCAACAGCCAACAAGTCTGAAAAGATGCCAAAACCATGAGGCAGTCGGGTATTAAGAGGGGGGATCAAGGAGTTTGGAATTGACACAAAATGGCCAATAAAACTACAGTTTCTAGGCAGTAACCACTCCCACAGGGGCAGGCAGGCTGTTCAGTGTTTACCACTGCCACTGCCACAGAGACTTCTCTTTAGCCCAAGCAGGCAATGGCCTCCAAGAAACTTACAAACAGTTCAGAACAGCAAATCTGTAACTGAACTTTTTTTTAAATTTCAGAAAGTTGAAAAAAAGCAAGATTTTTTTTTTTATTTGTTTAAAGATAGCAGAGATACACAAGTAGCAACAAGTTAGAACAGTACAATAAATGACCCCACACTTGAGTGCTAGGCCAGAGACAGGTAAAATGCAAGTTAAGAAAAAAATGATTTTAAAATAAGTGCAATACAGGAAATGCAGTAAACAGGCTCTAGATGTGTTCTAAATACAGTTCCTAATACAGATATCAAGTTTAGCAAGCTGGAAAATGCCAAAAAGAAGGAGGCAATAGAGAAATCTTAACAAATAATCTGCAGAAAAATACTTAAAATCTCAAAAGTGGCTCCTTTCTTCTCTCAGCGTTTTCTCCTCTTGGTGGGTGCTTCACCAACAACCAACAAGTCTGAAAAGATGCCAAAACCATGAGGCAATTGGGTTTTAAGAGAGAGGGTTCAAGGAGTTTGGAATTGACCCAAAATGGCCAATAAAACTACAGTTTCCAGGCAGTATCCACTCCCACATGGGCAGGCAGGCTGTTCAGTGTTTACCACTGCCACTGATGAACACAGAGACTTCCCTTTAGCCCAAGCAAGCAATGGCCTCCAAGAAACTTACAAGCAGTTCAGAACAGCAAATCTGTAACTGAACTTTTTTTTAAATTTCAGAAAGTTGAAAAAAAGCAAGATTTTTTTTTATTTGTTTAAAGATAGCAGAGATACACAAGTAGCAACAAGTTAGAACAGTACAATAAATGACCCCACACTTGAGTGCTAGGCCAGAGACAGGTAAAATGCAAGTTTTATGAAAAAAACGATTTTAAAATAAGTGCAATACAGGAAATGCAGTAAACAGGCTCTAGATGTGTTCTAAATACAGTTCCTAATACAGATATCAAGTTTAGCAAGCTGGAAAATGCCAAAAAGCAGGCAGCAATGCAGAAATCTTAACAAATAATCTGAAGAAAAATACTTAAAATCTCAAAAGTGGCTCCTTTCTTCTCTCAGTGTTTTCTCCTCTTGGTGGGTGCTTCACCAACAGCCAACAAGTCTGAAAAGATGCCAAAACCATGAGGCAATTGGGTTTTAAGAGAGAGGGATCAAGGAGTTTGGAAATGACCCAAAATGGCCAATAAAACTACAGTTTCTAGGCAGTAACCACTCCCACAGGGGCAGGCAGGGCTGTTCAGTGTTTACCACTGTCACTGATGAACACAGAGACTTCCCTTTATCCCAGGCAAGCAATGGCCTCCAAGAAACTTACAAACAGTTCAGAACAGCAAATCTGTAACTGAACTTTTTTGTAAATTTCAGAAAGTGGGAAAAATGCAAGATTTTTTGTTTTTTTTTTGTTTTGTTTAAAGATAGAGATACACAAGTAACAACAAGTTAGAACAGTGCAATAAATGACCCCACACTTGAGTGCTAGGCCAGAGACAGGTAAAATGCAAGTTTTAAGAAAAAAACTATTTTAAAATAAGTGCAACAAATAATCTGAAGAAAAATACTTAAAATCTCAAAAGTGGCTCCTTTCTTCTCTCAGTGTTTTCTCCTCTTGGTGGGTGCTTCACCAACAGCCAACAAGTCTAAAAAGGTTACAAGGCTCTTGGCCCAGTTAATCGGAGAACATTTTAAAAGCTTTCATGGGCATGGAAGGTACTGAATATTAGGACTATGGTAAGGATAAAGAGCACTGCTATCTTAAGCTGGTGTTACTTCTGAGAAGCAAGCTCAAATGTTTCATACCTCAACATTTTCTTCCAGCAAAATGGCACAATTTCAATTAAGTGATTTAAGGCATGTACTAAACTATGTTTAAATCCTCAAGGTTAACATAGTAAAAGTAATATAGTGGAAATGCTACCCATGGATAAATATAAAATGGCTTTCTTTGTCTGCAAGTTTATGAAAGTGGATGTTTCAATCTGGTCCTAATGACACTGACACGTGTACTTGTGAGAAGAGAGATTGTTATGCAATGAAACTATGTTTAAAACTAAATTATCTAAACCTATTCAAATTCTGTTAACAAGCAGAAGAAATCTGCTGTAGACATACTCTGTTTAAAATGTGGGAGAATGGGTCACTTAGCTAGAGTGTGTACTAGTAATACCAACAGTGTTCTGCCTGTGAAATTGTAACCAGTGAAAAGCATGCTACTAATGATAATCAGCTCATGGAATATGATAATTGTTTTTTGTTTTTTTTTTGCAGGAATAGGTGATTAAGCTTTATGCTATTTTGCTATTGCAAAATTAATTAAATGTAGCATCTTAATTTATGGCAGGGACCTACAGAGGCTACTAGATGCCGTCAGTATAGCTAAAATCGTAAAGGTTCAGTATTTCTTGCAGTCAGAAAACTCCTACTCAAAAAGCACTAGAAGATGCCTGCATTTATGGGATAAGAAGCAGTAGCCTATAACCCATACAGAAATACAATTTAGCTTTTGAGGGTAGGTCATCCTGTTGCTGTAGTTCTCAATTAAGCACATAATGTAATAACAGGAAAGGTTTTCTGACTTTAAATATTTTTAAAAGCCATAGGAAGAAAGTATTTCTGTTGATATGATGGATTACCTTGTTAATGAGGGGAGTGTAACCACCAAGTGAATAAGCCTTCAGATACTCCTATACCTAACCTGAAAAAGGGAGGGTAGCAGCTACCAGTCTTATTCACAAGAGAATCCCAAAAAGATCAAAGCATAATGTTAGGTAGTCCTAGAGGCACAAAAAAAATTGCTACGGGTACAGACAGAGGAAGAACATGCATCATTTAAATAAAATTGCCAGCATGCAGCTATGGCTGCACAAGCTACAAGAGCAGTCACAGTAGAAGAAAAGGAATTACACAGTAAAATATTCAAGCTTCTAGGTGTTCCAGAGCAGGAATTACAAGTGTCACCTGAAAGTGTTGCAGAGCAGGTAGTTGACATGATTGGCCCAACTTAAGAGAATAAATCACTTACTGAGAAAGGATGTATTTCAAGAAATTTAATTTAGTAGGTAAGGAAAATTGACTATAACCAACATATCATATGTAGACCGATTAAAACCCCTATCACTATATTCAGTTTGCTACCAATTACTGAAGGGTGATCTGTGTCTGACCTACAAGGCAGTCTCTGACCCAGCCCTGATGGAAATGTTGCATATTTACAAAACTAACGGCACAAGGGTTACCTTCTCCAAAGATCTAAACCTGATCTGACATGAATGGATTATACTGGAGAGACAGTTATATGTCCCAGAGATTGCCCCTCCTCTGGATAGGCTTCCTAGTCACATGAAGTAGGGCCATTCCCTGACCACCTTCAAGCACAATCTGGACCGATGGATGGGAAACCACAAATTCACTCCTGGAGTGACTTCCAGGTCCCTTAAGGACAGAGGCATTCTGTAAAAATAGTCAAAACCCTGCTTGCTGACCCTTGTTATCTTTCTCCCAGGGATAGAAAATTGGATAAAATCTGAATAAATCTGGCTAGGCTTGTAAGGACCCTTGAGCCATTAGCCTAGTAATCTCCTATGAAACTATGAATAGCTGAGCAGAAGTCTGCATTTTCTGTAAAGCTAAGTCCAAAAGCCATAAAAATAGGTTCATAGGTAGGTACTAGTCTATCGGCCCCAGGGGCTATACAAGCCCAGCCAAAAAGGTATCCTGGATTTTGTCACCCAAGAACATTATTTTCCTGTGCCCATGTCGAGCAGAGCCACGGAAGTGATCCCCAGGGTGAATTTCCTATTTCCCATCCAATCATCAAGATTTTTCTTGAAGAGTACTAATGAGGAGCTTTGTTTGATATAGATAGGTAGTTTATTCCAGAGTATGGGAAGTCTCTGGGACAGGAATCTATCCCTCCGGCATGTCCTGTTTATTGTGGTGACAAGGTTTAGGTCCCTAGAGCATGTAGCTCGGAGGGATTGGGATTTCTTTAAGTGGAGCATGTCCAACAGTTCTGGGTTTGACATAGCTTTGTATGTTAGGCAGGGATCACCTCTGAGTAGGCAATATGCGACGGAGTAAAGCTGGAGTTTTTTGAGACGGTCTGCGTAAGGCATCTGTTTGAGGCTGGTAATCCTCTTTGTGAGGTATTTCTGTGGCCTTTCCAGTTGTTGTAGATGTCTTGTGAGGTACATACCAAAAGGGGCATTGTACTGTATAATGGGTCTAATGAGTGATGAGTAGAGGGGAACAATGACCTCTTTTTTTTCTGGATGAGAAACCTTTTGTGATGAGGTGTGCCACGTGGAAGGATTTCCTGACTACTGTAGCGATGTGATTATCAAAGGAGAGACTACTGTCCACCTGTGTCCCAAGGTCTCTTATCACACTTTCGGTGTTAAGTATACTACCGCCTATGTTGTAGTTCATGGGTACAGAGTTTTTAACAAAGGGGATGACAATGCACTTTTTGGCATTGAGCTTGAAGCCATGGCTTTGACACCAGGCATCTGTCTCAGTGAAGCCCTTTTGTAGGATGTCCACATCATTAGGAGTTTCAATTATGGCTCCTATTTTGCAGTCATCTGCAAACTTTGTTAGCCAAAGACCTTCTATGTTAGCCTGTACTTCTGAGAAGTAGATATCAAACAGGAGAGGATCCAGGACTGAACCCTGTGGTACTCCACTTGTCACTGGTCTGAAGTCAGATTTGGAGTCTGCTACTTTCACAGTGTGGGTTCTGTCAGTGAGCCAGTTGAAACCCATCTTGTGACATAGGGATTTATACCTAGTTTAGTGAGCTTATTTATAATTTCAGAGTGGGGGATGGTGTCGAAAGCCTTGGCGAGATCTAGATAAGCTGTGTGAACCACCTTACCCTCATCTATGGCTTTGGTGACTGCTTCAAAGAAGTCAGTCAGGTTTAGGAGACATGATCTGCCTTTTACAAATTCGAACTGGGTAGGGTCCACAGTTTGGAGATTACCAATGTCTTTGTTTATGAGTTCCATGATGATACATTCCATGGCCTTGCAGACCAGGCTCGTCAGGCTAATGGGGCGGTAGTTCCCAGGGTCCATCGTGGCTGCCCCTTTGTGGAGTGGGATAACCATCATGGTGCACCATTCAGTGGGCACAAAGCCTGAAGTGAGGCTATAACTGAACATGGTACTTAGATTGGGTGCCAGTTCATTCTGTAGTTCATGTAGAACGCAGCCTTGGATATTGTCAGGACCCATGCATGCTGTGTTCTTCACTTTGGAGAGTGTGTTTTTTTACCTGTGCAGCCGTGATTACAGGAACTTTGCATTCTTCCAGTATAGAGATGGGCCCTCTAGGGGGTGAGAGGGGGGTAAAGTTAGCTCTGAACTTATCTGCCAGGATGTTGGCAATATCAGTTGGTCCTGTATATTTAGTGCCATTGTGCTGTAACTCAGAGCAGATCTGAGTGTTGCCATTGAGATTCTTGACATAGCTATAGAATGCTTTGTGGATGTCTTTAGAGTCAGTGGCAATTTTGTTTTTGTAACTAGCTTTGGAGGATTTTATGAAGGATCTCAGCTTCTTACTGAGGTTGACCAGGGTGTTCCTCCAGTCATGGGATTTTAATCTTTTTTGCAACAGTTTCTTTCTTCTGTTGTAGAGTTTGTTTATGGCAGAGGACCACCAGATTGGCTTCCTTTTTTTGGAGGATAGCATCTTGGTTCTATTAGGGATAGCATGATCCATGCACTCATGTAAGTGCTTATAAAGTGCATTTGTGTAGGATTCAGCAGTCGTAACTCTATTGTTCCTCTGCATGGGTATCATGAAGTTTGCACTTCTGTCTTAAGAAGTGTGAAGTTGGCTTTGGAGAAGGTTTTTATGGTGGTTTCCCTAATTGGGGGTGCGGGCGGGATGTGGATGTCTAGGGTGATTAGCTTGTGGTCGGATCTGACCAACGAGGAATTGACCTCTGGTGTGGAACACCAGTTGCCCATGTTGGTAATGACCAGGTCTAGGATATTACTGCCCCTGGTGGGGGTGTGAATAAGTTGATCCAAGGTGTTGGAATTTATGAATTTCAGAAAACGTTGAGAAAAAGAATTGGTACATGAGTAGTTTTCCCAGTTAATGGTGGGGTAGTTGAAATTGCCCATTATTAGGGTGTTAGGTTGTACCCTAATACTTTCCAGTGTATCAAGAAATGAGGAGTGGTAATCCTGGGGTATGGTGGGGGGGTTTGTATCAAGCTACAATTTGGATTGCGGTCTTGCCCAGAGTTAGTTGCACTTGGATAATCTCGGATGCATTATGCTGTTCAACTAGCCTGGAGGTGTGGATATCTTTAATGAATATGGACACGCCTCCACCTTTAGTGCTTCATTCTGGGTTAGGTGGCCAAAAAGTGTGGTATGAATTATAGCCTGGTAATGCAGGGGTGCTGTCTGGAGCTTTCACCCAGGTCTCTGTCACTGCCCAGATGTCGATGTTCTACATTTTAAGAAATGCCTCGAGTGAGTGCATTTTGAGGTTTAGACTTCTAGCATCGAGTAGCATTACCCTCACATTTTGCTTGCTTGTACCTGTTACGGTGGTGAATTTGTCATTTGAACCTTGCCTAAAAAAAGCACTATAGGGGTGGCAAGAGCCTTAGCCAGTATCCAGAATCCCAAGGGCGACAGGTGCAAGCCATCTCTGGAAAAGCATTGTGGTCTGTCGATCATGTCGTCCCAGGCAGACAAATACTGGATCCCCTTAGAATAACACCAGAAGCTTAGCCAATTGTTGAAGTCAATCATTTTGTCCGTGTACTGTAGCATCATTCTGGGTGATGGCAGGATGCTACTCAAGGCAAGGGTCTTACCTGCCTGGGCTACAAGATTGGAGAGCTCCTCCATGTCTCTTTTCATGTAGTCCAGGGAGGTACATCTCAGGTCATTCACACCAACATGGATAATGAGTGTGTCATATTTGTACGTGCATTATGTGGCGGATCCTGGCACCTGACAGGCAGCTGACAGTAACTTTCTCCTTGTTTAGCCTGGTGAGTGGAACATCAGTGTGCCTGACTATAGAGTCACCTATGACTAGAATGTTGGGCACGTTGTTAAGCCTTATGGGCTGTGGTTGAGTGGCACACTGAGTTTCTGGGCTATATGTTATTTGGGTTCTGTTGGGGGGTGGAGTTTGCTTGCGTTTCTGCTTTGGAGGTCCCTGATGCTTGGCCAGGTTTGTATTGAGAGCCTCCGTGAATGTAGGTGTGTGTTTTGTGTTTCTATGTGTGTGTTTTGGTGGTGTAGGTTTTGAGGGACTATGTGATGAGTGTGGTGTGGTGCAAGTGTTTACCTTCTCCTCTTGACTGTCTAGTCCAGTCTTGGGTAAAAAGAGCTTTGCTTCTAGTTTGGCAATATAAGTGCATCTCTCACAAGTTGTAGTGTTGGGTGGTAGGAGGAGAGGGTTGTCTGTGTACATGAGGCAATTGCTGCATTGCCCCAAGATGCCCAGATTCATCAGGTAGACAGGAAAAATCACCAGGAGCTGACCTTAGACATGCCTGGATAGCTGCTTATTTATTAAGTACTAAAAACTGCTTTCCTCTAGACAAGTGCGGAAAGTTGAGTGCTGTAGTAATTTGCAACTTATTTAGTGCTTACAACGAGTTCTGAACAAGTGCTGAGTTCAAAGAAACAGATATGAGTGCTGAAACTAGAAAACTGGCTAGTTCTAAGAAACAAAATTAAACTAGAAGGCTTCCCTCCAAAACAGAAAGACATGAGGGCTCAGAAGCCTACAAACAGTCTAAACCACTTACAGGAAAGGCAGGAAACAAGCTTAATTTTTTTTTTCTTTACCAAATGCTCTCTTTGTACACTGTAGGAGTGCCTGAAATCAGAATATGATCTCACTGCAGTCAGTTGAGTTAGCAAATGAGATGGGCCTAGAAGGAGTATCCAAACACAAACTTACAAGAGGGGCGGGCGGTTTCAAAGCCACCAAGATTAACATCAAAACAAAAACAGAGAGGGTGGGTGTGGAACTAACTGACAAAACAGAGTCAAAATTTCCAGTTCAGTTAATATTCAGTGTAACACAATAACTCAAATTAAATGCCTATGATTTGAATATAGAGTATTATTTGAAAAATGTGCAGATAAAAGGTACTTAAATTCTCTTATACATCCAGTTGAATACAGCTAGATCTTAGCCGGCCAAAGCTGAAGTTTTTAAGCAGAAGATATTCCTAAATGTACCACTTAAATAGGCAGTGATAGGCTATGAATGAATGAGACTTCCCCCGCCTGCAATTACTAACAGCAATAAAATCTAGCAAGCACTAAATGACAAAACAGAGTCAAGACTTCCAATTCAATTAATGTTCAATGTAACACAATAATGCAATTTAAATGCCGTATTATTTGAAAAATGTGCAGATAAAAGGTACTTAAATTCTCTTATACATCCAGTTGAATTCATATAAATTATATGTAAGTTTTGAAAGGCCAAAACTGCTTTCCTTTATGGCAATTTTCATTTATTTTGAACCAAATAGGGCAAGGTCGCAGTTGTTTTTGGCAAATTAGGGGGAACTAACTGACAAAACAGAGTCAAAACTTCCAGTTCAGTTAATATTCAATGTAACACAATAACTCAATTTAAATGCCTATTATTTGAAAATAGTGTATTATTTGAAAAATGTGCAGATAAAAGGTACTTAAATTCTCTTATACGTCCAGTTGAATATAGCTAGATCTTAGCCGGCCAAAGCTGAAGTTTTTAAGCAGAAAATATTTCTAAATGTACCACTTAAATAGGCAGTGACAGGCTATCAATGAATGACACTTCCCTCGGCTGCAATTACTAACAGCAATAAAATCTAGCCAGCACTAAATGACAAAACAGAGTCAAAACTTCCAATTCAGTTAATATTCAATGTAACACAATAACTCAATTTAAATGCCGTATTATTTGAAAAATGTGCAGATAAAAGGTACTTAAATTCTCTTATACGTCCAGTTGAATACAGCTAGATCTTAGCCGGCCAAAGCTGAAGTTTTTAAGCAGAAAATATTCCTAAATGTACCACTTAAATAGGCAGTGACAGGCTATTAATGAATGACACTTCCCCCACCTGCAGTTACTAACAGCAATAAAATCTAGCAAGCACTAAATGACAAAACAGAGTCAAAACTTCAAGTTCAGTTAATATTCAATGTAACACAATAACTCACTTTAAATGCTGTATTATTTGAAAAATGTGCAGATAAAAGGTAACTAAATTTTCTTATTTGTCCAGTTGAATTCATACAAATTATGTGTAAGTTCTGAAAGGCCAAAGCTGCTTTCCTTTATGGCAATTTTCATTTATTTTGAACCAAATAGGGTAAGGTTGCAGTTGTTTTTGGCAAATTAGGGGGAAAATTGATATATCAAATAGATTTGATGTATCAAATAGATGCCCCATCTTGTGTCATGTATGCAGTGCAAAGCATTAAACAATGTTACCAGTGATACTGCTCTCGTAAGCAGGCCCAGAATGAGAGGATGGCCAAAATATGTGACTGTAAGCCATTTATTGCAACTGGATAGTGAGGAGGTACAGCAGCCATTTATTTTGCACAGCCAAGTGGTTCCACACATAACTGTTTATTAAAGTGGCACAGCAGTTTGCTGTGCACATTATGGAAAACATAAATTCAGGTAAAAGTGAATTAAGTGATTAAGCTCAGAACTAAAGCTATGAACATTTTGAAGACTGATCAAGTTGCAGTGCAAACAGTTATTTATATTGCCAGTGCTGTGAAAAGAGGAGGAAGATGAAGGTGTTCTGAGAGTCATAGGTCTCAGCTGCCACAGTGGTATGGAGGATAGTATAATAGAAATACTCTTTATAAGGGGATCCATTTTCATAATAACTGCTGCATTATCTCTTCTTCCCCACTTTTGTTTAGCATTTTTTTGCTAATAGCCCACTCTACTACCTTCTTTAATAACTGTTTCCCCTACATTGTTTAAGAGAATCTGATCTTCCTTATGCATCATTGGGTTTTCCCATGTACTCCCCATTGGTCATCTTTTCTGAACTTCTACTTTTCACGTGAGCACCATACATTCTTAGTGAGTACTTAACATTTTCTGGATACTGTTAGCAGACACAATTACCAGTAGCTTTAATAATACCTTTTCATCAAAGATGTTTTATCTATTCCTTGCTGTCACATCCACTGCCTCTAATACTGGATCATTTGCCCCCCAATAATACTTGTGACTTACTTCTTCTTAATCTTGCAGTCTTCATCTGTGTCTGATATGTCCAGTCTAAAGTCAGTTCTAATACATTTTCCCATCAGTCATCTATACTAAATTTAGACTACTGCATTTGCAATCCACCTAACACCCTGCCCTGACATTTGAATTCTAAAATACCAAAATTCCTCACTGCCTGTAATCCCTTCCTCCTACTAAAGCTTGTCTTGGATGACTAATAATAATCATTCCTTCAATGTAAATGTCACCTTTTCCTTCTCCCTTCCTTCTTTGTGTGACCACTTTTCATTGTGGTCTTTATGTTTCTCGCCCTCCTTCCTCTCACATCTTCTTCTCTCCTCCCCATCTACCAAATCAACATTTTGCCTGAGGACAGCCTCTTAAATCTGTTTTTATATGGGGAAAATAAATATGCCCTTCACATCTACCATATCATTCTCTTACCTACACTCCCAAACTAAAATAAATATATCTGAGAATTCCAAATGTTGGAGGAAAAACTACATTTTATACTTAATGTGAAAGAGACTGAGATATGGTTAACTGTTTTAGTCGTGCCAAGTCTAGAAATTATGATTTGACATGCTGTTCTTTATTAGGAGTAAGGGAACAAATCCATTCCCACATAATGATATTAAATGTGTTTCTACTTATTTATAATAAGAGCAAAATAAAATTTTAAATAAAGGAAACACGTTAATGAATTTGGAACCACAGCTTGAGCAATTCAATCTTATAATTGTCACAAAATATGAAATGCTCATCCATATTTAGCAATACATAAGGGAGAAAACTTGTCTCTCTTACCCAGTCCTTTAATGATTGTCTCATATGGTGTTAAATTTCAATTTTAGTTTTTCAGAAGTTGATTTAAACCAGATTGGAGAGTAGTTTGTTTGGTACAGGTGTGAGTACTGGAGGAAAAGGTGTTGAGGCGCTTTCCATAATGTTAAAAATTGCTAGATGTTTGAAATATCTGTCAGGCAACATGGAGCTTAGAGTCAGTGATGAGAGGAGAGTTTGAGGCAGCTCAGAAGTTAAGATATTTAGTGTGTCCCAGGAACAGTCATTGCAGCTTATTATCTCAGAACTACAAAAATAATGAGTATGTTAACTGATGTTGTGAGCAGATTGTGGGGTGATGAAGTTATATTGGATAAGTCTGTGATCATACACATAATTTGTATGAACTGATGTTGTGAGCAGATTGTGGGGTGATGAAGTTATATTGGATAAGTCTGTGATCATACACATAATTTGTATGAACTGAGACATAAATACTTAGCGTTAGCAATGAGGAAGTCTTGAGGTGGAAGTGTCTACAATAAGGAATAAAGCATTACAGACAGAATTTAAGCCACTGGGGAAGAATCTATAAGATGAATGAATACCAGAAAGTAAAGAAGGGATGAACTGTAATAAGCAATTAGATGGCAAATTTGAGTGGTGTTTTAGTTTATAATATTCAGATTGTAAATGTTTAATGACTATTTGCTGGTATCAGATATGGTAAAATGAAGATTCAGAACTATGCTGGTTAAATATAAAAACTGTGTGATTACAGAGCAACAATTAAGTCGTAGAAACCTAATAAAATATGCATAGTTAATGGAAATGAATCTACATTTGAAAATTATTTTTTGGAACACACAAATAACAAGACCAATTGTAGCTAGTAATAATTTGAGTCTGAAGTTTGTATCCCAGGTCACATTTCTTTATCATTTCTTTACCTGAATGTGTCAATGACCATTAGAAAAGTAAATAGTAGTAAGGCTTACAGTGGACCAAACTTGGATGAATTAGGTGTGTCAGTTGGGCAGTTGGTGTAGATGGTTAAGTCTGTGAGCTGTATTTCCTGTAGTATGGGGTTTAATTCCTCCTGGCTTACTTGTATACTGTGTGACCTTGATCAAGTCACTCCCAGTTTGCCCATTAAAAGGGATTGTGTACCAGCTGGCCTACCTGGTTAACAAATGGGTATTACTATTATTATTATTGTTATTATTATTTGGGTAGTATTGCATCTGCACAGTCTGGCAGTTAGCACTGAGGACTAATGATTTCAGCACTTAATAAGCTGCTTCCTGTTGCACAAGGTTTGAGATCCCAGCCTCCTTCAGCATTGCTGAGCCATGACAGGCCTACTAAGCAAGCCACTTAGCCAGACAGTGCCCCTGGGCAATTGTGAAATTGGGCTACGCTCCACAGTGGTTTCCTGGGCTGCACATGTAGTAACTACCTATGAATCTATGGCAATTGTTTTTTATTGTCAGAATTTCAGGGAAAAGAATGATGATCTTATAGGTTTAGAGTAGATATAACTTTGGATGTTTTGGGCTATTGGCAGTTTATTAAAGAGAGGTTGCAGATACTTGCCTGGTCTATGTAAGAGTATCTGAGTATCTTCACCTGTTTGATCTTTCAAGATTATCAGAATGACTACCTTCTACATGCAGATGTTATGCCAGGTTTATGTGAGCTGCCTCAATGTTTGTTAAAAAGACTACAAGGATAATGGGCTGCCCAGAAGTTACAGTTTAATTAACATAAGAGGACTATGAGCAGTTCAGGGATCTCAACTGCTTTATTATCTGCTCAAGACATAGATGGCAAGAAATGCAGCTCAAGATTGAAGCTCAAGAGGTGAATCTTGTAATCCACGTCGAGTACACACTTCTGTATGTGCTACAAATGAATCGAAAGTAAGATTAAAAAAAAAAAACACAATGTGTTGTTCTTGCTTTGAAAGTTGCATATTACCTGTAACAGAAGCAACTTATTTCAAAATACGTTGTGTACTTCAGCATACAGCAGGCAGGAACGGGAACTTAAACAAAGCTGTTTCATGCCCTGCTGCTGCTGTTTACTGGTTAGCACTGTCTTCTTTTAGAGCAAGTTTGATGAGAACAGCACCTAAGTATTGATAAGGTCGTGTCTCATACAGTAGGAGTCCTGAACCAGGATATAATTTAGCCATATTTTGATATTTATATATTTTGCGTAATCAGGGTACTCCATGCACATTACTTTAATGTTTTATCCAAATAAGAATTCACAGGTTCATAGGAGGTTACTACAGTAGTGGCCATAGAGCCTTTACAAGCCTAGCTGTGTTAATCCCAAGTATTCCCATTTGTTATTTTTGGGTAGTTCGCTGAATGAATTTATGAACAGAATGGATTTGTGATTAACACTGGCTACCCCTGTCCATGAGTTACACGGGTGCCACCCCAGGGGCAAATTTACAGTCTTCCATCCAATTATCTAGGTTGCATTTAAATAGGGTCAGTGAGGAGCTTTGTTTTGCGTGAATAGGAAGTCTATTCCAGAGAAGTGACAGTCTCTGGGAGACATACCTGCCTCTCCATCATGTTTTGTTAATGGCACAAGCTAGGTTGAGATCCCTAATGTGAGTGACCCTTGTGCAGATGTGCATTATTTCCATTAGGGCAGGGATGGGGATTGAAGTAGACAAAATGAGAGCCAGCAGACTGTAGCATAAACCATTTATTAGCTCAAAAGCATAAAAAGAGACAAAACAGACTGCTTTTGGCTATAAAACTTAAAAAGCCTTCTTCAGTGCAATACAGACATATTCACTTGTTCTCCTTTTTATAGGTTACCACTAAATGAGGCTCCAACTTAGTGAATTAATTACTCAGTTAACCATACCCCTTAAAGGTATTCATTAAACCCTGCTCAAAGTGCCCCCAGTGTGATGATCCATTTCTTCTCTTTGTTATTTAGTATTTGATGCCAACCTGATTTATTTGTTCTCTGTCCAATAATTCTATCACGGTAAAAGTGAAAGATGCATTCTTATGTATCCCAGTGAGCTTCTTGTGTCTGATGTCACTTAAATGTTCAGAGATTCTGAATTTTAAAGGCCTAGATGTTTGTCCCACATAAAATGCAGAGCAGGTGCAGGTAACCAAATATATCATCCAGTCATTCTGACAGTTTGCAAAAAAGAAAATATCAAATACTTGCCCAGTATTTTTGCTGCTGAACTGGCATGCCTTCATCACCCTTCTGCAGTGAGTGCAATAGCCACAGGAAAAACATCCCTTGAGTTAGTCCCCCACAAGAGTCGTTTGTATGAGTCACCTTTACTTTACAACCATGTTTATAATGATTTAAGAATGAGCCCAAATTTTTGCCTCTCCTGAAAGAGAAATGACATCTGTCATCCAGAAACTTGCATATTCTGGTATCTGCCAAAAGTATGTTCCAATGTCTACGGACGCTATTAAGTAGGACATCAGTGTTCCGTCCATACGTGGTGACCAGTCGGATGGTTGAATCTTGATTCATAGTCTTGTCCCTATATGTTAAGAGATCCTGCCTGTCACGATTAGCCACCCAATGTCTGGCCTGAAAGATGTTCCCCATTTTGTAGCCTCTATTCCTGAATCTAGTGGTAAGATGTTCATCGTGTTTCACTGTTGCAGTCATTACTCTTGGGTTATCCTGCTGGCAGGCTACCCTCAGTCGGCCAGAATTCCAAAGTCTAGGTCCAGCGTCGGTTACTGTTGCCTCTTCCCTGACGTCAGTGCGCCAGGGGTATAAAAGATGCAGCCGGCGCCATTTTCTTCAGTCTTTCTTGCCACATGGTGCCCGAAGCAAAAGCAGTTTGCAAGTGCCGGTCGGCCGACTCCTGAGATTTTCAAATCCGAATTTCAGACTCGAAGTCTTCATTAAAGCTAAGTACCCTGTTGGGAAAACTTTTTTCTTGCTCCAGATGATTCACTGGAGGCCTCTTGCAGGGCCGCTGTTACAGGTTCTGTTATTAGAAGGCATGCTTGATTAAAGGAACAGAATCTGCCTGATCATGTTAAAGCAAAATTATTAGATGCACCATTATAGCAAGATACTTTGTTTGGTACTAAAGCAGAAGAGGTGTTGAAAAAAATGGAGGATAAAGCAAAATCCATGCAGACAGTCAAGGATTTCTTACAGGTGCAGCCACCCAGGTTTAGCAGGAACTGGCGCTCTAAAAATTGGTCCTTTCCAGTGTCAGACAGACCACAAAGAGGCAGATACAGGCATCCCAAAGGCAGATCTCAGCCCCAAGGCTCATACAGGCCTAAACAATGGGGTGCTCTTACCTCCAAAAGCAGAGAAGACAAATCACAACCTTACAGGAAACAGTCCCAATGACTTTCCTCTACCAGATCCAAGCACTTTTCTTTTGGCAGCTCCTTTGGGGGGGAAAATAGCACTTTTTTCATCAAATTGGAAAATGGTTACCCAAGACAAATGGGTCCTGAACATAGTGTCCCAAGGCTACAGGTTCCATTTTCACACCCTACCAAGGTCAAAAGGTATGCCAGACCTGCCAAAGAATCAATAGGTAGAGGCACAAAAACAAATTACAGCCCTCATGGACATGAGGGTCATTCAGCAAGTACCACAACAACAGCAGGGGCAAGGATTTTACTCCAGACTTTTTCTAGTATCCAGAAAGGACAAAACCTGTAGACCAATACTGGACCTGTCAATTTTAAATACGTTTCTGGAAGTTCCAAAATTCAAGATGTTGACTCTACAGCAGCTACTGCCCATGTTGGGCAAGAAGGCTTGGCTCGTAACTTTGGACCTAAAAGAGGCATACCTGCATGTCCCAATCAGACAATCTTGCAAAAGATACCTCAGATTCATAGCTGGCTCAATGCATTACCAATTCTCTGCACTGCCCTTTAGCTTATCTACTGTGCCCAGGGTCTTCACAAAATGCCTGGCACCAGTAATTGCGTTTTGCAGACAAAAAGGAATTCAAATATATCCCTAATTGGACGACTGCCTATTTTAAGCAGAGAACAAAGACATTCTTCTGAGGCATCTGGCGTTTGTAAAAAGATTACTTATTGGCCTAGGGTACACAGTAAATGAAATGAAATCAAAACTAGTGCTCTCTCAAGAGATAATATTCCTGGGTGCAAGCTTAAATACAACTGCCCAGATGGCTTATCTCACGCCAGACAAACAAAAGCATCTGACTACTTACTTCAAGAAATTGGCAACAAAAACCCACTTATCTGCAAGGAAAATCCTGCAGGCCTTGGGTTTCATGGCATCTTGCATTCTACTAATTCCATATGCCAGACTGCATATGAGGAAACTACAATGGTACCTAAAAAGAGTTTAGACTCAGCATTGCCACAGCCTGGAGACAGTAATCGCACTCATTCCCTGCCTGCAACAGGAGTTTCGATGGTGGGCAGAAGCCTGTCACCACAACAAGGGTCTGCCATTCAGTTTACCCACAGCCAGACAGACACTGACAACGGATGCATCAGATTATGCCTGGGAGGCCCATATGGCAGGAAAATGTATTCAGGGCACATGGCCTGCAAACCAGATGCATCTTCACATCAAACAAAAAGAGATGCTAGCTGTTCAAAATGCCCTGACAGCTTTCAAGGACCTGTTCATCCAGGACAGTTACTGATAAAGACAGACAAAACTACGGTCATGTGGTACATAAGCAAGCAGGGAGGTACACATTCCTACCCCCTCTGCAGACAAGCAATGACCTTATGGGACACAGCATTGGCTTTTCAAGTTCACCTGCAAGCACAATTCCTGCCAGGAAAAACAAATACTCTGGCAGACGAACTAAGCAGAAACCTCATGGATCCCCACAAATGGAAACTGGATCCACAAGTCTTCAGCATGATAATAAGGAAATGGGGATGCCCAGGCATAGATCTATTTGCCTCCCCTCACAACTGCCAATTGCAGAGATTTTGCAAAAGGATTTATCACAAGCAAGCATGGAAAGTGGACGCCCTATCATTCAGCTGGAAAAATCTAACGGTATATGCTTTTCCCCCTCTGTCTCTCCTTCCCAGGGTACTCCTAAAGGTCAGACAAGAGAAGCCGAAAATGATACTGATTGCACCAAACTGGCCACGCCAGCACTGGTACCCAATTCTAAAGAGCTTGTCTCAAGGTCCAGCAAGGATATTGCCTCAGCCTTCTCACTTGCTGACCCAACAAAACAATCAGATCCTGCACAGCCAACTCAGGACCTTAAATCTGGCAGCATGGCAGATAATGTAGCCATTCGGAACACTCCTCTTTCAAAAGCTGTTATGGATGTTATCTTGGAGGCCAGGAGGCCCAGCACCAGAACCAGGAACAAGGCATTGACACATGTGTACCAAATATCCCTCAGATTTTACAATACCTAACTGAGATGCTGAACAAAGGCCTTTCCTTCTCATCAATTAAGATTCATGCCTCTGCCATTTCAGCCCATTACAATACGGAACCACCTATCTTCTCTCATCCTTTAATAAGGCAGTACCTCAGAGGGGCCAAAAACATCAGGCCTCCAAGGAGAGCACCAATTCCGGCCTGAGACCACAATTATGTTTTGGAAAAACTCACACTGCCTCCTTTCGAGCCAGCATCAACAGCAGATATAAAATTCTTATCATGGAAAACAGCTCTACTCCTAGCAATAACCTCTGCAAGGCGAGTCTCAGAGTTACAAGCACTCATGGCTGTGGAACTTTTCATCATTTTTCATCCAGACAGGGTTTCTCTGAGGACAAACCCTACATTTATGCCTAAGGTGGTGTCCAGTGTGGCCCTTAATCAAACCATTCACTTGCCAACCTTTTATCCTAATCCACAGAACAAGGGTGAGAAAATTCTGCATTCTTTGGACATACACAGGCAGTTACACTTCTACTTGGACAGAACTAAAGCTTTGAGAAAGACTGAGCAACTTTTAGTGTCATATGCTGCAGGATCACAAGGAAAGGTTATCTCAAAACAGACTATTTCTAAATGGATAGGCCATTGCATCCGTTTCTGCTATTTTCAACATGGCAAATCAGTGCCTAAGGGCATTAGGCCTCATTCCACCAGAGCAGCAGCCACTTCAGCAGCCTTCCTCAGAGAAGCACCAACCAAAGATATCTTAGAGGCTGCAACTTGGAGTTCAGTGCACACCTTCACAAAGCACTACCACTTACCTCTTTACTCTAAGTCCAGAACAGGCTTTGCCACTGCAGTTCTGCAGGGCCTCATAGCCTCTCCTAATCCTATTTAGCCCAGCCACCCTTCCTCAGCTTTGGGATTCAACCCAAGAGTAATGATTGCAACAGTGAAAACGATGAACATAGTGCAGTTGTGTACCTACCATAAATGTAGATGTTCGAGTGTATTCACTGTTGCAGTCCAGGTTACCCACCCACCATCCCCCTTTTCTTTGCTGGGGCTTAGCTGCACTTCACTATCCTATACAACCTATTTTGTGTATTTGCTTGTAGATGAAGGAAATGCTATTTTTGTGCATGCATTTTTATTGGCATATTTTTCAGCCTACCAATTTGGGGGCACCTGACATCTGAGGCAAGAAAAACTGAAGAAAATGGCGTTGGATGCATCTTTTATACCCCTGGTGCACTGACATCAGTGAAGAGGTGACAGCAACTGACACCGGACCTAGACTTTGGAATTCTGGCTGACTGAGGGTAGCCTGCCAGCAGGATAACCCAAGAGTAATGACTGCAACAGTGAATACACTCGAACATCTACATTTATGGTAGGTACACAACTGTACTGTCTTCTTGATATACCTGATAAGTAGCATCACTTGAACATATACATTTCATGCACAAAAATTGTGATTTTTGGATGTTTCTGCATATATGTGGAGGGTGAAAGTTGGTAGCATGGAGAAGGGAGTTATATTGGGGGTATTTGCGATATACTTCTGATGTTAGGGTATGATCATTGTTCCTAATGATTAAGACATCCAAAAAAGTGATCCTATTGATATCGTAGGTGACAGTAAAGTGTATGCCCCATTTGTTGTCATTTAAGTATCCAACAAACTCTGTAAGATAATCAGGGTCTGATCTCCATGCTAACCAGCAGCCATCCAAGTATCTCCTCCAAATATCAGTCTCATCAAGATAAATATTATGTGAGTTATCATAAATGAGCTGTTCCTCAATGTGGGCCATGAATAACTCAGCATATATGGGAGCAAATGAGACTCCCATAGCAGTGCATTGTATTTGTAGGTAGCATTTGTTCTGGTAATAGAACATGTTCTTAGTAAGAAAGTGTTCAGCTAAGCAAAGTAGAAAACTGTTGAAACCCGGTTTGTACAACTCTGACTTGTGTAACCAGTATTCTAATGCTTCCAGCCCTGCCCAGTGAGGAATGTTGGTGTACAGTGCAGAAACATCAAGGGTGCAGAGCAACCACCCTGGCTCAAGCTGCATCTCTGAGATAACTTTAAGGAATCCTGTAGTATCTTGAATACAGGCCCTAACCCATTTCAGAAGTGGTTTAAGATACTGTGTCAGAAACTGGGATAATGGTTCCGTGATGGAGCCCCTACCTGAAAGTATAGGTCTACCAGGTGGATTTTCCAGATTTTTGTGTATTTTGGGTAGAAATATATGTATTGGCTAGAAGGTTTGCGCACCTTGAGGTGATGTAATGTGTTGTCCGTAATAATTCCCTCATTCTTGGCTGATGCCAAAAACTGGTCGATTTGTTTCTTGAAGCCAGGAGTTGGGTCCAATGGCATGTGAGTATAGTAATGACTATCAGTTAACTGTCTCATAGCTTCTGTGTTTTATGGGGTCCAATTCTGTACCACCACTGCCCCATCCTTATCTGCAGACAGTGAAATAATACTCTGTTCTATATAGTATACACTGTCTTTTCAAACTACTGCTAGCATGATTATTAGCTTGAATAAAAGCTGCAAGAATAATATGAAATATAAAGGGTTAATTTAGAAATAGTATAAAATCCTGAAAAATAGGAAGTAGTAAGTGTGCTGGCATAACTTAGTTACATTTTGGCATCCATGTAAAGGAGTATGTTATTGAGAAACAAAGTCTGTAAAAATTGTGCAGATGGTAGGTGGAAGGACATCAACAAAGTAAAGAGATGTAACATCAAGCAAGATAAAGTTGGAACATGAGATAGTGCTGGATAATGCAAGACTGAGTTTCCATGGATCATCAAACTACAAAGAACCAAGGACAAGGCAACAAAGAAAAACTGTTATACAAAGAAAGAACTGTTTTACATCAGACTTTGAGAAAAATACCTGACCTTCTGGTATAAATGTGACAGTGCACAGATAAGCTTTGGGTATTTGCCATAGAGAGCTGACAGCATCTGTATTACATGCTTGTAGATCTGAAAAGAAAAATGTGATAGTAAAGCATATTAAGTGAAACAGTTATCTTTGTGTATTTATTGTACTCAGTACAATACAGTAATAAGACTAGTTGAGTACAATAAATAGTTAAATGAACTGTGGTATGTATGCATGTAAATGCAACTAACAGCAAGGTAACAAACAGGAAGGCAGTATAGAATTCTTCAATGGCGAGCCACAGTTGATGGACCGAATGGTTTCTTATTGTGACAACTACAGCTTCTTTTTTATTTTATTCAGTTAGTACGTTCTGTTCCAGTACAAATGTTTGCCTCCTTCTATACAGTATCCAGTAGCAGAACAGTATATATTTGCAAATTCCACAGGTCCTGCGCATTTCCACAGTTGAATCTGCCAACTGTGATTGACCTCCTTTTCAGAGAATCAACGAGGGACTTTCCACGCTTTCTCGATGGAAACTTGATCCCCTTCCACACAGAAACTGGTAATTCTCTGTTTGCTTCTCATTCTGCAGCATGGATGCCATAAGACAGAAACGTATTAAATGTAAGACTACCTCCCAGGTAGACAGTAATAATAGTCCAGCACATGTATTATCACAATTTAAAGATTGGTATAAACATAACTGTAGCACATGCAGTACTTTATTAGTTAATGTTGATGTCAATGCTTTATATAAATGCATTACGTTTGACTGGTATCTTAAACAGCAACATCATTATTGTGACAGTAAACATTTATTGTGCAAGTTATATGAAACTACTTTCTGTGTGCAGTGCCATAAAAGTAATGGTAAACAACCAAATGCATTATGTCCTGTCACTACATGTAAAATGTTAATTTCAGAGTTACAATATCAGGCAAGTCAGTTATTTACAGAATCTTCCGTACATCGTGCTAGACAAAAGTGGCATAAAACCACTGCACATTTCAAAACAGATAAAAACAGACGAGGTTCATGGTGAACTGACAAAAAGATTTAATAAGCTTCTAAGACACAGTCAGAGTGAGTTCAAAAAGTTCAGACAACATATGTAAGCACTTTTTCACAAGTGCATAAGAGCTTTAAAGTCAGCAGAACAGAATGCTGACAAATATAATCTGGTTAGTAAAGAGTTAAAGCAACACCAGTTAACTGCGCTGATAAGAAATAATTTACGACGTAGTATTCTACATTTAGAAAATGGTAAAGTGTACACAGCACAAACTTTCATTCAGTTAAAGCAAGGCACTTAAAAAGTCATTTTAAAACCATTTCAAATAACAAAACAGTTATAGGGCATAGAAATCAAATGAGAGTAGTTAAACGCAGTAAACACATGACATCACAAGACTGACATGCATGTATTTTCTTTTCACCTAAAGTGCAGCAACACGCAGACAACAGCAAATGTAAATCATGTAAATATATTTGTTTTGAGCATGTGTTAGTTAAGTCAATATCTCTTTTGTATCTTAATCATAGGATAGCATAAAAAATAGCAAAGACTCCAGCAAAAACAGTATTCAAATGCAGTATTATGCATAGTTAGGCAAATTATGAATGTTTATTATAATTCTAAGAGTTTTACAACTGCATTCTAATATCAAGTTGCAAGTACTTTAACGAATGACTGAAAGTACGAGTAAGTGCTAAAGGAGTTAAGTGTCTGAAATGCACAAAAAGAAAGAAAAAAAGTAATGTAATCTCAAATCTTTCCAGGCTGGAATGGGTAGTTACAAGAAATGTTGCATAAGATAAAATATTACTGGTACTGAAATTTATAAGGTCAAGGAAACAAGACTGGTCACCAGGCCAAATGGCTTACGTTTTTCTAAAACATTATTTTTAAGTATTCACATGCAGCATTAAGCAAAAAGACCAAAAATTTGCAAGTAAATACTACACCAAGTACAGTCAGTAGATGGCCTATGGTACGCAGTTAAAATAAGTTATACAGGTCCCTTTACAAAAAGGGAGGGTACAAATAACTAGTAGTAACAGTAAACGTCTTTTCAAAATAGGTAAAAGCAATTCCTACTATAACTTTCACAGTGTAGGCAACAGCAAAAGCTTTATCTGTTTTTAAAAATGGCCAAAAAGAGCAAATGTGTAAGACCAAAGTTTCACAGTCTAGGTAACAGCCAAAAGGGCAAGCATACATTCAATTCTCACAGCATAAAGCAAATAAATAATACTGCAATAAAATGATGTATAATACAAGGGAAGGGCATGCTTTCAATTTTACACTAACTGTATAAATAGTACTGCAAAAGGTATGTAATTAGCAGGCCTCAGTTTAATGCTGTTTGTAAACTGGACTGAGTGTACATTACAGCCATGTATATACAAATACAAAAACAATCTGTACAAGCAAGTGTATTCTGTACAGTATGTAGTAAATGGTTTATCTATGTAAATAGACAATTTTGCATTCAAGTTTTATATGTATTGTAACAAGTCAAAGCTTGACATTTGTGACGTGTTTTTTTTTTCAAAAAACAAGACTGCAATGCCTTTGCAATAAAATACTCAAACATTGTCAATAAATTATTGTACAGGACATCACTGTATAGAGTCATATTCAGTTTTATCCGGTTCTAAAAGTAATGGTTGTCATCATTGTGTTGACAATGTTAAACTGTGTTATTAAAAGGAAAACTATAACTTGACAATAGACAATTTTGTATTTAAAATAAAACAGAGGGAATGTATACAGTGATATGTTTAAAAATGTATAAATGCATATGCACATCTATTTGCTAGTTAGATGCATATACACATCTGTTGCTATAATATATGTCGAAATAATATAGTTAGTTAAATACATATATTTCTGTTTGCTAGCATACATATATTCTGGTACAGCTTGAGACAAGCTGAATGTTCAGTGTTTGGAACATGCTTCAAGGTCTATAAATAAAAATACACCTGCGAGACAAGGCACTCAGCATTCAACACAAACACCTGCATTTCATTTGCATCATTCTGAACATCAAAACAGTGGGAATGACAATATTTCATAAATAAAACTTAGTTAGGAAAATGCTACACAAAACAGAACACAAGACAATTTTAGTTGTAAAAAGCATACAGCATGTACCTTTGGGAGGATAACATTTAACATAATATAACAGCATGGTTAGCTAAACAGGGTCAGGCATACATAAAAGTAGAAAAAGAGTCAAAGACTGACATTTCAATAAACAGCTCTATCTCTATTAGATGCTGTACATTACCTCAAAAATGTAACAGTTCTGACAAGGAAAGACATCATGCAAAAATGTCACAGTGTGTAGACAATAACATAAAAATAAGAAAAAACTCAACAGGGGAAAAAAAGGGTATAATTTCTACCAATACACTGGGCCGGATTCAGGAAGGCTTACACGGAGTTCAAGAGTAGTGTAAGCCTCCCGATTCAGGAACAGCCCAAATCTCCGTGTAAGAGACAGCTAACACGTCTCTTACACGGACTGGGTGTGGCAATGCTCAATACCTCATTTGCAGCTGAAAGATATGCAAATGAGGTATCTGAGCGATCCACGAAGCAGAAACCAGTCCGTGTAATGGACGTGTTAGCTGCAGAAATGTACTCAGCTGACAACTGAGTACATTTCTGCAAAATAACGGAGCTATGTCAGCTCCAAATAAAGGTGCATTTGTGTCATTAAGCATGCCAATGGCCAAATATGTGGCCATTGGCATGAAAAAGTGTTGCAAAAATATGTAATATAACTTTTTTTTTTTTTCACGGGATTTTGAGGTTTAACTGCAGCACACCAGCATAAGCGGGTGCGCGACCTAAAACTAAAAACCGAAGCTTATAAGCCCACAATTGTGGGATTTATGTATTACATGGAATGTCAATGGAGGGACTTGCAGACCAAAAACAATATGGCCTCCGTTTAGTGGTTGTCAAGGGGGGGAAGCTCCGTGTAAGACATGTAACTAGTCATTACTAGGCAATCCTATGTAAATGAGGGTTACAATACTGAATCACACTGCCACATAGGTAATGAGCACTTTCTGAGTAGTGTAAGAGTTAGAGAAGGGGGAGGAACAGAGTAAGAGGTAGGTGACATCACGGGGGGGAAGGATAGATTCAAATGTACCAGATTGGAGGGCAATGTAAGGTGAAAGATGACAGACAGACTTCAGGGAGGGAGGTGTGTCCCAACAGAACACTAGGAAAGTCAAGAAACTGAAGGCTTACACTATCCCTACACTCAAAGTTTCCTGATATACGTGCATGCGCGCGTGTGCACACGTGTAAGGCAGGCTCAACATATGGGAGCGTGTTGCAAACCATGTACAATGGTTTGCGCGAGCGTGCACGTGTTTAAGGCAGTGTGCGTGCATTTTAACATGAATCAGCCTAGTTCATACTGTGTAAGGATGTGTGCGCGCGTGTAACACCATGTAAGGATGTGTGCGCGCGTTTAAGTGACTGTGAGCGTGTTTAAGCTGGTGTGCACATTGCTCCCCCTCAGGAAACAGAGAGGAAACAGGAAACAACTAAATTACACGGAAACTGCCAGAGGATACTGCTGCAGTTAATTGTTTGAAACAATTGGAAGCAGGCAATTATGCAGGCAGACTAGAAGCCCAACCCAGCACTTAAAACACTCCAAAGAGCAGTGCAGGGTGTTTCTCACAAGAGATACTGCAAGAAAGTAAGCTATCAGAATTGAAAACTGAAAAAGCTGAACTCAGAGCAGAAATGCTAGTGGCTGCCATAGCTGTTATAATCAGGCAAAGGCGAATTGCTGAGGGTGGTGTCAATGCAGATGCTGACAGACAACCCAGAGTGAGGAGAAAGAGAAGAGTATACAGGCCCAGGGTCACCTACCATGGGTTACATGAGCTGGAGATAGTAGAGCGCTACAGAGTGGACAGAGACCTTCTGCAGCAGATCGTTGAGCTGTGCAGGCCACATCTCACACACAGAACCAACAGAGGGGAACCCATCCCAGTGGAAACCAAGGTATGTGTTGGCCTAAGAATACTAGCAACAGGTACCTTCCAGAGAACAACTGGTGATATGATGGGGCTATCACAGGCATCAGCCTCCAGGGTACTGCACCAGTTCCTGGATGCCATGTCAGCACATGTCGGTGATCATATATATGTCCCTAATGACCGTGAGGTTGTGGCCAGCAATATGCGTCTCTTCCAGCAAATAGCGGGATACCCTGAGGTGCTGGGTGCAATAGACTGCACGCACGTACGCATCAAAGCACCAGCCGGTGAGCGGGGTAGAGTCTACATTAACCACAAGGGATACACCTCCATCAACTGCCAGGTCGTGTGTGATGCCCAGGGCATAATAATGAATGTGTGTGCTGGCTGCCCTGGGAGCTACCACAATTCCCACATCTGGCATCTGACGCAGCTGTACCAATCATTTGCCAGTGGGGACTTCCCACACGGACACCTAGTGGGGGATGCAGGTTATGCACTTGAGCCGTGGCTGATGACACCCATCAGAAATGCACACACACCTGAACAGGAATGCCATAATGAGGCACACGCACAAACACGTAATGTCATAGAGCGTGTGTTTGGGCTGCTCAAGTCACGGTTCCGGTGTCTGGACACATCTGGTGGAGCCTTGCAGTACACACCAACTACATGTACCCAAATGGTCATGATATGTGCTATGCTACACAATATGATCCTGCGGAAACAGCTGCAGCAGGACCAGCACAGGGCTGGGCCTAACATCCCCCCACCATTGCCAAGGCCACCACAGGCAGAGGGTGACTCGGAGGAGGAACAACCTGACCTTGTCCCAGTAGGCAGAAGGAGGCATGCCCAGTATGCCCTGGCCTTGGCAAAGAGGCAACGCATAGCACATACACTTGGTCAGTAGGAACACTGGGACTGATACCCGCTCTGACACACTCATATAGTAACAGGGATGCCTAACATGACACAACCTGCTTCCAAACATGTACAGGGAGTGTAGTATGTGCATCCGACAGAGGCAGCCCTGCAGCACCACCTGAGGCATGAATGCCATGTGTTAAGTAATGTAATACCATGTACCATAAGCACACCTGAGGACTTGACTAACATCCACCCACACCAATCATAAACCACAAAAAACACAAACCTCCCTCATAGGTACCACAAGCGATAGTAACCTAGATGTAATGCTACCCAATGCCAGAAGTATAAATGTGTCTAGTGTAAATGCACACAGTATAGAGAATGTAGATATCAGTGCTGTAATAGAAAACAGGGTCAAAGCCCACAGCAGCACCCTGACACTACCAGGTCACACCTCTGTCCTAATAGCAGGAACTGCCCCAGGCCTACTCTGGCAATGTGAGTGTCAAACGAAATATTACTGTCAACCTGGGTGCCCAGGACCCTGATAACCTCTTCTGTGCTTAGAGGATTGCCACCTAGATGGGAACTAGGGGTAACCCTGTTGTTCCTGAAGGGTATGACTATGCATTGTTTAGCGTTTAACGTAAGGCCATGGCTCTGGCACCAGTTATCTGTGTCTATGAGACCCTTCTGAAGGATGTCTGTGTCAGATGGGTTTCCAACTATGCTTCCCAGTTTGCAGTCATCTTCAAACTTTGTCAGCCATAATCCTCCTGTGTTTGCTTGTACATCTGAAAAGTAGATGCTGAACAAATGTGGGCCCAGGACTGAGCCCTGTGGGACACCACTTGTGACAGCTCTGGAGTGTGACATGGCACCAGCAACTTTGACCCTGTGTGTTCCGTCACTTAGCCAGTTTGCAACCCATGCTGTGATGTATGGGTTCACAATTAAGCTGGTGATGTTTTCAATGATACCTGAGTGGGGTATTGTGTCGAAAGCCTTTGCCAGGTCAAGGTAGGCTGTGTGGACTACCTTGCCCACGTCAATGGCCTGGGTGACTGTCTTGAAAAAGTCAACCAAGTTTAAAAGGCATGATCTGCCCTTGACAAAGCCAAACTGGATTGGATCCAATGTCTGCAAGTCCCCTATGTCTTCATTTATAATTCCCATTATGATCCTCTCCATAGCTTAGCAGAACAGGCTTGTCAAGCTGATGGGATGGTAGTTTCCGGGGTTGGTGGAGGCACCTCCTTTGTGAAGTGGGTCCACCATTGCCGTATGCCACTCCTTGGGCACATATCCTGAGGTGAGGCTAAGATTAAACAGCTGCCCTAACTGCGGGTGTAATTACTCATTGAGTTCATGGAGCACACAACTGGGGACACCATCTGGTCCCATGGATAAAGTGTTTTCCGCCTTGGATAGAGCAGTTCCCACCCCAGCATTGGAGATGTTTGGGGGGGCTACAATCCTCTGGTGTAGATACCCCTCCAGTTGGGGGGAGGGGGGTGGAGAAATCTGCACTGAACCTGTCAGCCAGTATGTTGGCAATGTCTGTAGGTTCAGTGATATTTACATCATTCCGAACTAATTCTGAGCATATCTGGGAGTTCCCTCCCAGGTTTCAAACATAGGTAAAAAAGGCCTCATGATTGTCCCTTGAGTCCTGAGTGGGTTTATTCTCAAAACTCACCTCGGATGATTGTATGGTGGAACCCAGTGTTGTACTCACAATGAGCAGGGGTGTCCTCCCTTCTACGGATTTCGCTCTATCTCGTAGTAGCTCCTTCCTTGTGTTGTAGAGCTTGTTTATGGCTAGGGTCCACCAGACTGGATGCTTGCCTGTGGTACAAAGAGTCTTTGTTTTGTTTGGGATTGCCTGATCCATGCAGTCCTGGAGGTGCTGGTAGAAGGCATGTGTAAGTGATACAGTGGCTTGGGTAATGGTGTCCGCTTGCTTGGGGGCCTTGAAAGAGACCACACCAGTCCTTAGAAATGTGAAGTCGGCATTTGAGAAGGTCGTCACTGTTTGTTTTTCTATCTGGGGTGTGGGTGGGATGTAGACTCCCACTGAGATTAGTCCATGATCTGATCTCACCAATGATGGGTATACTTCTGGTGTTGAACAGTGTGACCCCATGTTCGTGATGATGAGTTCTAGTATGTTGCCTCCACTTGTGGGGATTGGGACCAGTTGTTCCATGGCATTAGAGTGTATGAACTCTTGGAACCTTTGTGTTAGAGTGTTGTGGCTTGATTAGTGATCCCAGTCTATATGTGGATAGTTGGAATCACCCAGTAGGATGGTGTTTGGAGATACATTTATCCCCTTCAGTGTTTGCAGGACAGCTGTGTGAGGTACCTGAGTTTGGGAGGGTGGCATGTAACATGCTACAAACTGCAGAGCAGTCTTGCCTACGGTCACTGGCACCTGGATGGTCTCCGATGCATCGTGTGTTGCCACCAACCATGAGGTGAGGGTGTCCTTGATGAATATGGACACCCACCCTCCTTTCTTGGTGTTGTCCGGATTCTGGTGCGGGCATGATATGAGGTAACACCCGATAGTGCGGGTGCTGTCAGAAGCTGTGAACCAGGTTTCAGGCACAGCACAGACATCAATGTGCTACATACTGAGAAGGGCATAGAGTGTGTGCAGCTTGAGGTTGAGACCTCTGGCATTGAGCAGCATTACCCTTAGTGTCCTTCCTTTACTGTGTTCTAGGGTGGTAGGTGTAGAATCTGAATCTTGCATAAAAAGGCACAATGGGGGTGGCAAGAGCATCAGCTGAAATCCGGAAGCCCAGGGGTGACAGGTGCAAGCCGTCCCTTGCAAATCAGCGTGGCCTGTCCAGCATGTCATCCCAGGCAGACAGACATTGGACCGCCTTTGAATGACACCATAGTTTAAGCAAATTATTACAGCTGATCATCTTGTCTCTGTTTATGTGGCATCATACTTGGTGAAGGTAGGATACTGCTCAAGGTCAGGGTCATACCTGCCTGGCCTACATAATCAGAGGGATCCTCTATGTCTCTTTCCATGTAGTCCAGGGAGATACATCTCAGGTCGTTCACACCAGCATGGATAATGACTGGGTCAGACTTGTACTTGCAGTTGAGTGACCTGAGTGCTTGCATTATGTGGTGGATTCCAGTGCCCGATAGGCAGCTTACTGTGACCTCCTCCGTATTCGATCTGGTGGCGGACGTCAGTGTGTCTGACTATGGAGTCACCTATGACAAGTGCGTCTGGCAGTGTGTTCGGCCTTAAGGGCTGTGACTGTTTGGCACACCGACTCTGTGGTCAATGTGTTACATGTGCTGTGCCCTGTGGAGGCAGTTGTGTGAGTGTCTGCTGTGGTAGCCACTGCCGTTTTGGTAGAATTCTGATGAGAGCCTCCGAGTATGTCTCTGTGTGTTTATGTGTATGATCATACGTTGTGATAGTGCCATGTGAGACTGGATTTGTGATGTGTGTGGTTACCTTCACCTTCTCCCTGGTCTTGCTAGTCCTATGTTGAGAGAGCTCAGCCTCCACTTTGGCTATATAGTTGCATCTCTCACATGTATGTGTGTTTTATGGGAGAAGGAGAGGGTTGTCAGTGTACATGAGGCAAGTGTAACATTGCCTCAATATTCCCAGGTTCACCAGCTGAGCAGGAGAGGACACTAGCAACTGATCCCTAGACATGCTAGAAGGAATAGACAAAACAATGTTGGAATACAGGTAGATATCAAGCCCCCCAAACCACATCATAGTGCTTGACTGACAATACCTACACATACACCAGTGTTTCATAGTGTCATAGTTTACTACTAGGCTATCTGCCCTAGTGCATGTGTAAGCCTAGCCATAGTGATGTGGCTATTGCCACCCCTTATAGTGGTAATAAGTGTACAGAATAGATTCGAATATTGTGCCTCTGACTTAGTAGTGACACATTATGACTCCTTACGTAATTGAATAACATGACTGTGCCTCTGTCTAGTCTGTGCCTCTGTCTCATATGCAGTTGTCCAGATGTCTCCTGAAGAGAGTCAGTGAGGGAATCTGTCAAACATGAACTGGGATACTCTGCTAGAGTGTGAGATGCCTCTGAGTTATGACTCTGTCCCTCCAGCATGTCCTACACATGTATGTGCTGAGGTTCAAATCCTCAGCTCTCATGGCTCTGGTGGATTTGGATTGCTTGCAGTGGAGCATGTCCACCAAATCCTGATTGGACATGGTCCTGTATGTCAGGCATAGGTCACCTGTAAGTATGCGGTATGACACTGAATAAAGCTGGATTTCCTCTATTCTGGAAGCATATGACATGTGTTGAAGAACCCTGATCTTCATGGTAGGTACTTTTGGGGTCTCTCCAGCTGTTGCAAGTGCTGGGTGAGGTACATACCATATGGGGCTTTGTATTCAATCATGGGCCTGATAAGGGAGAAGGATAGTGGAACAATGACCTCCTATGATCTTGATGGAAAACCCTCCATGATAAGGTGGGCAAGATAGAAAGTCTTCCTAACCACTTTGGTAACAGGGGTGTCAAAAGAGATGTCACTATCTACATGTGTCCCCAGGTGTCTGATTTGTTTTCTGTGCTCAGTGGGTTGCTGTCTATGTATTGATCTGTGGGTACTTTGTTCCTCCCAAAGGGGATGAATACACATCAGTTGCATTCAGTGTCAGGCCATGCGTCTGGCACCAGCTATCCGCCTTTGTGACTGCATTCTGTAGGATGTGTGTGCCGGCTGATGTATGCACTATGGTGCCTAGGTTGCAGTCATCTGCAAACTTTGTCAGCCACAACCCCCCTATGTTTGCTTTCACATCTGAAAGGTAAATACCAATTAAGAGGGGTCCCAGGACACATCCTTGTGGGACACCACCTGTGACTGGCTTCGAATCTGACAAGGCACCTGCAATGTTGACTTTATGGGTTCTGTTTCTTAGCCATTTTGCAACCTATCCTGTGACATATGCTGTTATATGTCAGCTGTTGAGCTTGGCTATGATGCCTGAGTGGGGTATTGTGTCACAGGCCTTAGCCAAGTGCAGGTAGGCTGTGTGGACTGTGTAGCCCTCATCGATGGCCCTACTGACAGTTTCATAGTAGTCAACTAGGTGCAAAAGGCAGGATCTGCCCTGTACAAAGCTGAACTGGGTGGGAACAAGGGTCCGTGGGTCAGCAATGTGTCTGTGTAAGAGCTCCATAATGACTCTTCCCATAGCTTTGCAGACAAGGCTGGTTAAGCTTGTGTGGTGGTAGTTGCCATGGTCTGTGTAGGCATCTCCTTTGTGGAGTGGGACCACTGTTGCTGTATGCCAGTGTTCAGGTACATATCCTGTAGCAAGACTAAGGTTAAATAGCAGTTGTATATACGGGTCCAGCTCCTTCTGGAGTTCACATAGCATGCAACCGGGGATACCAGCAGGTCCCATTGATGCTGTGTACTTGTCTTTGCTGAGTGCGGCTCTCACGTGGACATCCAAGATGACAGTGAGGTTACATACAGCAGTGATAACTATCTTCTTTTGGGGGTGAGGGAGGGTAAATCACACTGAAGCTGTCCACCGGAATGTTGCCAATATCTGTCAGGTCACTGGAATATATGTTGTTGTGTACCAACTCTGAGCATATCTGAGGGTTCTCAACCAGGTGTCTGACATAACTGAAGAAAGCAGTGTGGTTACCTTCATTGTCTTTGGTGATTTATGTCCCCAAGTTGACCTTGCATGTCTTTATGAGATAATGTAGCTTTCTACTAGTGCTGATCACAGCTGTCTTCCCTTTTGGAGATGTAGCTCTGTCTTGCATTAGTAACCCTCATCTGTCATACAGTTTGTTTATGGCTGGGGTCCACCAGACAGGCCACTTCCCCTTTGTGGAGAGGGTCCTGTTTTTATTTGTGATTGCATGGTCCATGCTTTCTGACATGTAGCTAAGGGGAGGTCATCGTGGTTCTGCAGTTATCTTTCATCAGCATTAGAAATGACCACAACAGCCCCTGTGGGGTTTACCTCATGCAGACACATCCAGCACCTGTAAAGTCCACAACAGTACCTCACCAGGAGTATGAAAGAGCTGGAACACATGTAATGTGTTGCCTGATTAAACAGAGTGCAGCTCCACACACTGCCATGCTGTCCACCCAGATGCAAGCTGTGCCTGATGTAGAAAGCCATGTCCAAGCTGGAATCAATGCACATGCTGCACCTTGTACAATCTGAATGGCAGGGAGCTATGCACATGAGGGACCTGAACCCCAGCACTGACATACATAGGACAGGCTGTACTGCATTATCCATAACACAGAAGCCACCCACGCATGAGTACACTACCAGTACAGGTTGTATGTAGAGGCACTTGTTGATTCCCTCAACAGGAATCCTAATGAGTGGATGGGAGATGGGAGGTTTACCCTGGGTATCAATGTTATGTCACAGGTAGACAGAGGCACAGTATACTAAACAAGACATATGTCATGGCAAACTACACTTACAATGTGTTGACGGACAAACACACTCTCCGACTAGCATTAGAAATGGCCTAGGGCACACCGGTAGTGTTTGCCAATGTACACCCATGTTGTGGAATACACTACTGATGTTGGATGAGGCTGTTGTAAGTAGTTCACATCTGAACATAATGCAACATGGTCAGATAGGTTCATAAGTACATAGGTTTATACTAGGCTATCTTCCCTAAGGCAGGTATAAGCCTAGCACAGAGTTTGTTGGTGTACACCACCCCTTATACGGAAACAGTACTGTGCCCATTATTTTGTCATGCCTCTCTCCAGCAGTGACACAGTGACAATCCTCGGGTTAAGCGTATGACCTTCCATCCACAGGTCAAGATACCTCTTGAACACAGCCAGCAAGGTGCTCTGCCTCACATGGACCGGGATTGTATTCCACAGCATAGGAGTCTCGGGTGATAGCTCCATCCCTCAAACATGTCCAACGTACATCCCTGCTAAGGTGTAAGTCACTTGCACTAGTGGTTAAGGTGGATCTGCCGATTCTGAGGTGGAGCATGTCCATTAATCCCTGTTTGGACATGGCCTTGCATGTCAGGCACATGTCACCTCTAAGCAGACGGTATGTCAGTGAATAGAGTGGGAGTGTCTTCAATCTGGCAGCATATGACAGCTGTTGGGGTTCCTTGATCCTTTAGGTGGGGGACATTCAGGGTGTCTCCAATTGCTGCAGATGCTGGGTGAGATACATCTAGAATAGGGCAGTCTACTTGATCACCGGTCTGATAAGTGAAGAGTACAGGGGAACAATGACCCACTAGATCTGGATGTGAATCTCATCCTGATAAGGTGGGCAATGTAGAAGGTCTGTCTAGCCACTTTAGCAACGTGAGTGTCAGAAGAACGGCGACTGTCAACCTGGGTCCCCAGGTCCATGATAACCTCCTCTGTGCTTAGAGGATTGCCACCTATATGGTAGCTTGGGGTTACCTTGCCTTTCCTGAAGGGTATGTCTACACATGTTGTGCACTTTGACTTCAGGCCATGGCTCTGGCACCAGCTATCAGTTACCGTGAGTCCCTTCTGAAGGATATCCATGTCTGATGCACTGTCCACTATGGCGCCCAGTGTGCAGTCATCTGCAAACATTGTCAGCCAAAGTCCTCCCATGTTGGCCTGTACTTCTGGGAAGTACATGACAAACAATAGGGGCCAAGGACTGAGCCCTGTGTGACACCACCTGTGACCAGCCTGGAGTCTAACATAGTGCCAGCAACTCTAACCCTGTGGGTCCCATCCTTAAGCCAGTTTGCAATCCATCTTGTGACATATGGGTTTACATTTCAGTTGTTAGGGTTTTCCACAATACCTGAGTGGGGTATTGTGTTGAAAGTGTTTGCAAGGCCAAGGTAGGCTATATGGACTGCCTTTCCCCAACAATGGCCTAAGTGACCGTTTTGAAGATGTCAACCCAGTACAAAAGGCATGATCTGCCCTTGACCAAGCCAAAATGGGATGGGTACAATGTCTGCATGTCCCCTATATCTTTGTTTATGAGCTCAATTATGATCCTCTCCATAGCTTTGCAGACTAGACTCGTTAAGCTTATGGGGCAGTAATTACCATGGTCTGTAGAGGCACCGCCTTTGTGCAGATGTGCACAACTGGACCCTAACCAGGCTGTTGTGCACACTATGGAAATGTAAAGCAGTGATAGGACTAAAGCCCAGGATACTGACCACCACGGTGAAAGTACTGAACCACTTCACTGTACAGTACTACAGTGTTAGGTCAGTATGAACGGATGTTGACAATTGTGTGCAAAGAATCCCATGCAAAACCTGCAGGCACAGTATACTCCCTGTTGTGTTCACACAAAAAGCATTTGGACAGTAACTACACAACATGGCACAGAACACACAACCATAAACTGGAGGTATTTGTTGAAGGTCACACTCATCCACAAATGTGATGGGCTGCAGAGTTCAACATATGGAAAGCCCACACTGGGCATGCTCACACACTTAGATAAATGAGACATCTTTCACACAACATGCCATGGGAAGGCTGAACTGGGCATGCTCACACACTTGGTCCAAATGTTACTCCTAGCAACTGTGAAAACACACCAGAGGATGCTCATTCCCCTTTCTAGACACTGATCATGTAAGCACCCTATAAGTATATCAGGAGAAAAAGAATCTCTCGGTAATCCGAATAGCGCACTCTGCTAATGTGTCCATCTCAAGTGTCATAACATAGTTAGGTAGGGGTTTGAATCCAGCAAGTGGCAAGTGTGTGTAAGTGTGTATGAAAGGAACATCCCTTTTGGCAACTGGGAAAACACACCACAGGATGCTCATTCCACTTTCTAAACTCTGATGATGTCAGCACCCTATAAGTATATCAGGGGAAAGGAAATCTCCCAGTAATGTGAATAGCGCGCTGTGCTAATGCGTCCGTCTCTAGTGTCATAACATAGTTAGGTAGGGGTTTGAATCCAGCAAGTGGCAAGTGTGTGTGAAGGGGGGTAAGTGTGTGTGTCTAAGTGTGTATGAAAAGGACATCCCTTTTGGCAACTGGGAAAACACACCACAGGATGCTCATTCCACTTTCTAAACTCTGATGATGTCAGCACCCTATAAGTATATCAGGGGAAAGGAAATCTCCCAGTAATGCGAATAGTGCGCTGTGTTAATGCATCCGTCTCTAGTGTCATAACATAGTTAGGTAGGGGTTTGAATCCAGCAAGTATGTGTGAAGGGGGGTAAGTGTGTGTGTAAGTGTGTATGAAAAGGACATCCCTTTTGGCAACTGGGAAAACACACCACAGGATGCTCATTCCACTTTCTAAACTCTGATGATGTCAGCACCCTATAAGTATATCAGGGGAAATGAAATCTGCCAGTAATGCGAATAGCGCGCTGTGCTAATGCGTCCTTCTCAAGTGTCATAACATAGTTAGATAAGGGTTTGGATCCAGCAAGTAGCAAGTGTGTGTGCAGGGGGGGTAAGTATGTATGACTGAAATCCCCCTTTTGGCAACTGGGAAAACACACTACAGGATGCACATACCCCTTTCTAAACGATATCACAATTATGTATGGCTTTTGAGTACAGACATGCCACGTGTGTTTTGCCCACACAGAATGCCCATGTGTGCGGGTTGTCCCTCACAATAATGCATGACATTGATGAAACCAGTTATGGCAATGCACACATGATGTATGTGTGTGCCAAATACACATATATACCTGTGACCTTCAATAGTTACCATGTGTGATGCCTGACACGTGAATACATGGTATTTGCACAGGGTAACATTATGACTGTGGTCTTCTGTGCAGGTGCTGCATGTGGGATGTGTATATACAGTGTGAGATGTAGATGCTATCAGCCTAGTAGTGAGGGATACACACCTGGTCTGGGGCATATAGTCTACATGTTGCTGATGTACAGGTGCTGCATGTTTTCACCTGTTGTGGGAGTGGTAAGATGTTACTCCACAGCAATGCAGTGACAGCATGCTAAGAACCGTTCAGCCAGGGTGTCGTAGCTACACTAATTCATTAGCATTCAGTAATATGTCAGAATCCCTGGTGAGGGTCTGATGCCAACCAAGGTCAGGTGTCTACCAGCCTGTGTCACTTGCTCAGTGATCCCTTCCATGTTCCCTATCATGTATCCCAGTGAGGACATCCCACATCAGCTGTGGTGGCATGGACAATGACTGAGTCATATGTGTCCATGCATCTGACTGACCTGTATGTTTGTGTTATGTGGTGGACCACAGTGCTCCATGAGCATATCACTGTGACCTACACATTGTCCAGCCTGGTGAGCATGTTCTCACTGTACTGGACAATAAGGGTACCTAACACAACTGCGGCAGTAGTGTTGTATAGCTGTACAGACTGTGCTTGTTTGACACACAGGATTTGTGTGCTATGTGTTATGAGTGCTGTGTGCAGGCCTAATGTATGCCTGTGTGCCAGCTGCAGAGATGTCTGCCAGTCATGCAGGATGCTATCCTTAGGCTCCACAACTGACCTGGTGTGTTTCCATGCTTGTATTGCTGTCCATGTAGGTCCACATCAGATTGGTATTGCTGTCACTGTAGTATTTCATGCCACCAGACAGGTTATGCCAGTACTGGGTTCAGAGTGCTTAGTCCACAGTTCGGCCATGTGTTTCCATCTCATACATGTGTTGTACATCCATGGGCAGGGGATAGGGTTGACTGTGTACATGTGGCAGCTGTGACAGTACTACATGACACACATATCCCACAACTGTACCATAGAGGTGACTGACAACTGACCATTGCACATGCTACCATAGTATTGAGATTGCATTGGTGATTAACAGCACATAGGGCCAATGGTGAACAAGATACATAGGTCCATAGGTTCATACAGGGATGTCTGCCCAGGGCATGTATCCCCCTATGCATAATGTGTGTGGCTTTCAACATGCATTGTAAATCTGTCTTGCTATGCCCTTTTCCAAGGTTAGTATACTGTGCCTCTGTCTCACAGTGACACATAAGTGATACCAGGGTAACCCTACGAAGTCACATCCAGTCATTAATATCACTCTTGAAGACAGTCACTGAGTCAGTCTGCCTAACCTCTATTGGGATAATATTCAAGAATGAAGGGAGCCTCCAGAGTTGTGAATGTGCCCCTCCAGCATGTCCTATGCATATCACTCCTGAGGTTCAAGTTGTTCCAGCATGTATGCTGATGGGATCTGGATATTCTGAGGTGCAGCATGGCCATTAAGTGAGGGTTTGACATGGCTTTATATGTCAGGCACAGATTGCCTATGAAGAGGCAGTATGCCACCAAGTAGGGTTTGCAGTCCCCTGCGACTTGCTCAGCCACAGTACTTCCATGTTGGCCTGTACCTATGGTAAATATATGATGAACATGACAGCTCCCAGGGCTGAGCCTTGTGGGACACCACTTGTACCAGGTTGGAGGCTGACATGGCTCCAGCAAGTCTAGCCATGTGTGTTCTGCCCTTGAGCCAGTGTGCAATAACCATAGTGACATAGGGGTTAATATGTACACTGGTGAGCTTCCCTATAATGCACAAGTGGGGTATTGTATCAAAGGCTTATGCAAGGTCCAGGTAGGCTGTGTAGACCTCCTTCCCCTTGACAGTGGCCTTGGTGACTGTTACAAAGAAATCAAACAGGTTTGAGAGGCAGGATCTGCCATTAACGAAGCCAAACTGTGTATGGTGACATGTCTGTAGGTACACAATATCTAGATATGTGAGGTGCATGTTGATCCTTGCCATAGCTTTGCAGACAAAGCTAGTCAGACATATGGGGCGAATAGTGTCCAGGATCCGTGAAGGCACCATCTGAATGTAGAGGGACCACTGTTGCTGTACGCCACTCTCTGGCCACATATCGTGTAGTAAGTCCGGGATTGAACAGTGGTGTTATGTCTGGGTGTAGCTCTTCTTGTGGTTCATGTAGGACACAGCCTGGGACACTGTCTGGTCTCATTGATGCAGTGTTTATTGCTTTGGGAAGGGCATCTCTTACCTGAGCATCTCTGATGTCAGGGGGGGCGGCACTCTGCCGCAAGACATATTTGCCCTTTCGGTGTGGTGGGGGGGGGGAGGCAGCAGTGAACCTGTCCACTAGGATGATGGCAATGTCTGTGTGTTTTGTATTTGTGTGACATCTTGGATTACCTCTGAGCATATCTGGGTAGTACCACCTGGGTTCCTAACATAACTACAGACAGCCTTGTGATTATCCTCAGTGGCTTGTGGAATCTTCTCTCAAAGATGGCCTTAGACAATTGTATGGGTGCCTGTAGTTGTCTTCCAATAACCATCTGTGGTGCCTCCACATTTTGGGAGGTTGTTGTAACGTGGTGGTGTCATCCTTCTATTGTATAGTGTGTTTATGGCTGGTGTCCGGCACCCAGGACATCTGCCTTTGGAGAATTGGGTCATGCTTTCATATGTGGTGTCATGATCCATGCATTCCTGAATGTGTCCATAGAATGCCTTTATACAGGTATCTGCAGTCTGGTCCATATTTCCAACAGGCCTGGGACCTTTGAAGGTTTCCACATCATTTATGAGGGGTGTGAACTTGCTTGACATGAGCTGTTGACAGACATGCCGCCCCCCAGACAGAGCAAGGTGAGGGTCACATTTAGCTACCTGTCGGGTGATAGAATGTGCCACATAACACAGGCACACAGGTCACTCCACAGCAGGTACAACTATGAGGCAGTCATTGTCCATGCTGGTGCAAACAACCTGAGATGTACCTCCCTGGACCACATGGAAAGAGACACAGAGGAGCTCTTACAGCACCCTCTCAAACTCAGGACTCCCACACAGCCTTCATGCTGACACAGGAGAGTATAGATTTCTCTGCAAACACCATCATACTGGGTGACATCAGATACCCAAACATAGACTGCGAACATTACACAAGCCACAATACCCAGGCTCTAGGGTTCACATAGATCAGACATTCTTCAGCTATGGAACAGGTAACCAACCTTCCCACAAGAGGGGCAGATATACTAGACCTGATCATCACAAACATGAGTACCAAATGCTCACCACTGGGAGTATATCCCTCATTGTTGCAATCAAACCATATACAAATCACACTGGAGTACTGGATCCACCACATATGCAAACCCTGAACACATCGATGTGTGTGTGGGAAATGCCCCTATTAGCAGCTGTGACAGTACAGTACAGGATGCAGATCCCCCTTTTGAAACACTGATGATGTCAGGACTCTATAACTATATTACCTGTATTAAAGTCCTCCAGTAATTTGCATAGTGCGCTCTGCTAATGCATCTTTCTCCCGTGTCATAACATAGTTGGGTAGGGGTTTGAATCCTGCAAAGGGAATGTATGTGTGTTAGTATGAGTGGGGTTTATGTGTGTGCACTATGCTGGGAGGGATAAGTGCCTTTTGCCAACTGGGAGAACACACTACAGGGTGCACATCCCTCATCCTACACACAGATGATGTCAGCACCCTCTAAGTACAGCATTAGAAAGGATTTCCACAACTACTGCATATAGCACACTCTGCTAATGTGTCTGTTACTACTGGCATAACACAGTTAGGTATGGGTTTGAATCTTGCAAATGGAAAGTATGTGTTTTACTGTGGGTGGGGTTAGTGTGTGTGCACAATGATGGGGGTGGGATGTGGCTTTTGCCACATGGGGCTATGCACTGCAGGGTGCTCATTACCCTTAACAAGCAGTGATGTTGACAGCACCCTATACAAACAAAACTACAAAAGAGAAGGTGGTGGTACCAATAACACATGTAAGGTAACACTTTTTCAAGTAATGTCCACAAAATAAAGTAGGATAATCAAACAATTCTTTTATTCTATACAAACAACATGACAACAGACAACTGCCAGTACTCAGTATAGTGTTACATGCTACTGTAACACGCACATGTACCAGAATATACCTAGATAGTGTTTTGAAGCCTGTATGTGGCAAGTGTGTGGATGTGGGAAGTGTCTGTGTGTGCATTTCCGTATGGGAAACATGTTTGATGTGGCAATCAGGGCACCACAGTACCTGATGCACATTACATCTTTGAACTGATGAGGTTGCCTGCACCCTGTGAGTACAGGTAGAGAAGAGGAAGTGAGTAGTAAACAACATAGTGCACTTCTCAAATGTGTACCTGTCATGTATCGACAGCTACTCATGTAGGGTAATAAATTATGGGAATGGCAGGTGAGCATGTGCATGTGTGTGGGTAGCAGGGTGTGTATAAATGCATGTGTGACAGAACAGATACATATAGCTGAATCTACATAACAGCACATGATGCGCATTCCCATGGTCAATGTTAGCATGTGATGGTGTGCAGCTGGTACACTTTGGTAAGTAGTATGGGTGCAGATAACAATTGAGGACATTCATACAGTTACTGCAGCAGGACTGCTGGGATATACACACAATCATACTGGAACACTGAACAGTTACAAACATGTTACTACTTATACACATCTATGTAGTCACCCTGTGCATCAGCAACGTGTATACCTTTTCCTGCACCAATGTTGTAGTATGCAGGAGGTGGCACAGTGTCATCATATGCACAGGGTGTGGGTTAGGTATGCCCAAGCCAGCCACTGGTGACACCAATTGACATGTGTGTGTATGTGTGTTTGTGAGGGGCAGCAGTACAGGGTGGACCAGTGTTGGTGCAGTGTGTGTGTGTATATGTTTGCCCTAGGTGTTAGGTTTCTGCATGTGTGTAAGCACGCACACAGTCACACATAATGGCTGCCATGTACAGGGTTTTGTGGACAGCCACAGACTGCACCTGTCAGGTCATCCAGATCAGAGACTGTGGGCACGGACACGGTACCTGTGCCTGGCAGGGGTGCTACGGGCCATATCCGGTACTAACCCAGACTGGGTACTGTCGTCAGAAGCAGGGGTGTGCTGACTGGACACAGTTCCCTGTTGGGACTGTCCAGAGCCACGTGCACGTGGTCTCCTGGGGCGTCCTGATGACAGCACAGACCCAGCATTGCTGGGGCTGGTGCTGGCACTTGAGGTGCGTGAGTGGGCCTGTTGTCGTCCACGGCCACTGCCAGCTGGTGCTGTTGCTGGCATATGGCCCGCGTCGGCGCAAACGCACACCATCGCCCTGGCCCATGGACATCTGGTTGTGGAGCAGCTGTTCTATGCCCCCACAACGTCTGTCAATGACATCTGTGAGGTTACGGATAGCATTCGCAACGTCACGCATGCCGTCTGTCATGGCTGTGCGACATGCTCTCAGCTCCCTCAGACCCTGTATGGTGTACCTTTCCATACGTGCCTGCATGACAGTTCTGAACATAGTGGAGGTTGACATACCTCCTTGGGCACGTCGGCCAGAGGCAGTACGGCCACGGATGCCCCCACGAGAACCCATGGGCGACTGTCTGTGTGGTACCATTGGAGGACCCTGCTCATGGCTGCCTTGTGGGGATGCATGTACCACAGGTACCACATTACCCTGATCTATGCCCACTGCAGACTGTCCATCACCTAGGGACAATGGGGACAAAGGATGTAATGGCAGGATGACTGTGCGCATTGACGGGGTTGACAGCTGTGTACTGTCAATTGGCTGACCAATGGTGGACCCAGACACACCTTCCTGCACCATTACAGACATTTCATCATCATCAGTACCTGGGGCACAAGATTCAGGTTCCCTGCTGCAGGTCACCAGAGCAGCACCAGAACCTACGGGAGGAAAACAGGGAACACAGATTACAGTCCCAACACATATTTGACAGAGATGCACTTCAATACTAATGCACACATTCAGAAATGGACACATGCACTCATGGACACTAACACACATGCACACATGGGCACAGGCACACTCGCACACATGCACACCCCACAGTAAACACACACATCAGTACCGTGTTACACTACTCTTAATTTAGTACAACTGGTATTACAGTTATTATTAACACACTCACCAGCATGTCTACTACAGCGTTACACTACTCTTACTAGTATTATAAATTTTTTTCAGGTAATGTTAAAAACACTCACCAGCATGTATGGCCTGCCACGTTGCTAGATGGGAGGGACCTGGAAGTGTGAAGAGAGTAATGTCAGTGGGCACAAGTGTGCCATCTGTTTTGCACATGATACAGTACAGTAGTACACTAGTTCCCTTATACACATCAGCTGCTCATAATGTCTGTATCACACATGCACAATTACATATCATGATGACATATACATACCACATGCACTCCATATGCGTGCATGAAGTAACAGTGTACAGAACAGTCATATGTACATACCAGGAGTTAACTCTAATCTCACCCTTACCTCTCTTTAGACGACAACTCAAACTGTACTTCCAGAACCACTGGCTTTGTTCTTGTTGGACTCCAGGCTAATGTCCCTCTCCCCACCCTCTCTTTACCTTTAACCCCCTCATTGTGCATAGAAACTAGCTTCTACCCTGTTTCTTTCACCTTGATGTCCTTCTATGCTCTGACCTACTTCTCCCATCCCTCCCACCTCCTCTTGACTGACTTCCTTCTTTTCCTCACTTCCCTTCTTGACCCCTGCCTCTTCCCTATTATTTTATCTTTCATACTCCTCCTACTTCTCTACCCTTCTGAGTCCTAAGTATTATCTATATGGCTCTTGCCTTATTGCATAACCGTTATGCTTTAGGTAGAATTGCTTTGAAATCGACAGTACATTGTGTATGACTCTAAACTGTTTGAGTTCCTTAAATGTATGTTGATTTAATTAACAGGCTGGTGTATATTTCTATTCTGTTGGCTGTCTGTATTAACAACATGTCTGTCTGCCTTTACTATGTTATGTGTGGAGCTTTTCTCCCCAGACCTCTACTGAAAGTGGACATATATCCAGCTAGACTATCTTGGTCAACAAATGTAACAGTAATAACAATAAATAAATATGGCATCTTACCTGCACGCTCGGTGTCTTGCTGCTGTGTGGATCCAACCTCCATCATGATGCATGACTGCTGTTGTTGTTCTGGGGCTGGATCCACAACACTTAGCAGTAGCCCCTCCTGTCTGGTGAGGGGGGGATGTGTGGCCACCCCCCCACCTGTGGCAACCTGTTGCCTGCGGATATCTGCAGCATGCTGGCGGACATTTCTAATCAAATCACTGCAGTGATGTCTCATCTGCTCATATGTCCTATTATGCATGCCAACATCATTTATCCTGCTAAGTAGGTTTTGCCACAGTGCAGACCTCTGCTGCTGATTCTGGGTGGTGCGTGAGAACAGGATGGCATAGTCACGCACCAGGCTCTGGTGAATCACGTCATCTTCTGCAGCAGAATATGCTGGGTTCCTTTTTGGAGCCATGTCGATCTGGAAAGGTACACAAACAGGTTATCAGCATAGTATCTCAGCAATACATGGTACACATTCTATACAGGGAGTATTAAATTGTACTTATTACTGCTTGGTTGTAACTTGATTACAGTGTAGCTATCATTCTAAGTCATTTTGACTAAGCACTTGGCCTTCAGGCCAGTTGTTTTACATTAGGGAGGTTTGTGGCAAGCGCTGTGGTGGCAGGACACATATCTTTCATCCATTGAAGTTGGGAACTGCTGATTGAGGGCCCAGTGTACAAGTGTATTAGTTCTGGTATAGGCAGTTGGCCTTCAGGCCAGTTATTTAACATTAACAAGGTTTGTGGTCTGCACTTGTGTGTGACAATAGGCTGTACTCTGCCATTCATAGCTGGGGACATCTGGTTTCAGGTTTATAGTGCCTGCATATCTGAGCTGTAACTTACTGACATTGCTACACCTTGTTTGCTGTAGCAAACACTACATCCAGGCCTCCTGGATCTACCTTTGTTTATATGCTTGTTATTTGGTAGCTTGTTATTTCACTGGTATGCTACTTCCACATAATACACAGCTTCTCAACACGTCTGTGACTCACTACTGATATCTGCATTGCTTACTGTACGTACTTCCATGTTACACATGACAGCAAGTGACTGCTTGTCATTGTTGCATTTACTTAATTGTGACACATTGCACTTAGGTTACCTGGCACTTGCTCACTGACGCTTTTATATCAGTCAGCAGTTGTAGGTAATATCAGTACACCCTCACTCCCCACTGGACCTTGTTTTCAATTATTACGGAATTCACAATAGTATTATAGCATGTCCAGAGGTCAGTTGTCAGTTCCCTCCCCAGTCCAGCTGGTGAGTGTGGTACTCCAGAGACAATGTTAGAACAGCTGCATGTACACAGACAACCCCCTCCTCCTAACAACAAATTCAAACTCATGTGAGTGATGCAACCATATACCAAACTGGAGGCTAGGCTCTGTCTACTCAATACCGCCATAACCAGTTAGGTGGCGAGGGAAACCACACTCACTACACTTCCAGTCTCACATAGACCTACCACAACAGCAGAACTAACACATGATCACACATGAACATACTTGTAGGCTCGGACTACAGGTCTGCCTACGCAGCAGAGACCTCCTAAGTAGACACTCAGGCAACCACTACCACGGAAACATACACGTGCAACACATATCACACAAAGCCAATGTGCTGAACACTCACAGCCATTAACAGTACACAACACACCTCATACACCTGTACTAGGTGCCTCTATCATCAGGCACACTAACATCACATTCACCAGGCTTAGCGAGGTGAGGGTAACGGTGTGTGGCCTGTCGGGCACTATGACCTGCCACATAACACAAACACTCAGGTAACCCCAAGGCAAGTACAGGTATGACTCAGTCAATGTCCATGCTGGTGTGAATGACCTGACACATACCTCCCTGGACTACATGACATGAGACAGTACAGAGCTCTCTGAGCACGTAGCCCAAGACAGTTTGACCCTGACCTTGAGTAGCACCCTACCCTCACCAAGAACAATGCCACAATATCAAGGCACGATGATCCCTTCCATCAATTGACTGACATACTGGTGTCATTCACAGGTGTGCCAATGCCTGCCATCTTGGGGTGGTATGCTTTGCTAGGGCCAGCTTGCACCTGTCACCCCTGTCCTATTGGAATTTGGCGGAGCCTCTTGCTACACCCATAGTGCCTGTATTGGGCAAGGCTCATAAGGCAAACCCACATCCATTTGTATCACAAAGGATGGGGAAGTAAGAGTGATGCTACTCAACACCGGAAGTCTAGACCTCAGGATGCACGCACTCAAAACCCTACTTAGCATTCTGGACATCGATATCTGTGCAGTAAAATGAACCTGTTTCAGGTTTCACAGGAGCACACCAGTACTACCAAGTTATAGCTGTTACCATTCTTGTCGGCCCCGACACTTGAACAAGGGAGGGGGAGTAGCAGTATTCAATGCAGATTCCCACGCCTCCACATTGGTGGCAATGTACAACATAGGTGTTAGGCCACTGAGTACAGAAGACGTAGTTGGGGACCTGGGGAAGAAACATGGTAGCGGTCTGTGATTTGTCTACCACATGGCCAACGTGGATTGAAAGACATGTTATATAGCCCAGCTAATCATGAGGGATTCACATGTATGGCAGGGGAGGTCATTTTGCCTCTTTACTCATCCATCATCAGGCCTATAATTGCGTACAATGCACCTTTTGGGATGTACCTACCCAGACACCTACAGCAACTGGTACAGGACAACAGTACCTCATCAAGGGGATGCAAT